>NW_005842618.1:514270-698545 GCF_000455745.1 Alligator sinensis | reverse complement strand
TCACACTGCCAACTCATGTTCATCTTGGAGTCCACTAGGACTCCAAGATCCCTTTCCACTTCCGTGCCACCCAGCAGGTCATTTCCCAGGCAGTAGGTGTGCTGGACATTTTTCTTCCCTAGGTGCAGCACTTGGCATTTCTCCTTGTTGAACTGCATTCTGTTGTTTTCTGCCCACTTGTCCAACCTGTCCAGGTCTGCTTGCAGCTGTTCCCTGCCCTCCGGCGTGTCCACTTCTCCCCATAGCTTTGTGTCATCTGCAGACTTGGACAGAGTACACTTCACTCCCTCGTCCAAGTCGTTGATGAAGATATTGAAGAGTATCGGTCCAAGGACCGAGCCCTGCGGGACCCCACTGCCCACACCCTTCCAGGTCGAAACCGACCCATCCACCACGACTCTCTGGGTACGACCCTCCAGCCAATTTGCCACCCACTGGACTGTGTAGTCATCCAAGTCACAGCCTCTTAACTTGTTCACCAGTATGGGGTGGGATACCGTATCGAAGGCCTTCCTGAAGTCCAAGTATACGACATCCACCCCTCCTCCTATGTCCAGGCGTTTCGTAACCTGGTCATAAAAAGAGACTAGATTGGTCAGGCATGATCTGCCTGCTACGAACCCGTGCTGGTTTCCCCTCAGCATAATTTGTCCTGCCTGGCTCTCGTAAATGTGAGCCTTGATAATTTTTTCAAAGACTTTGCCAAGGATGGAGGTGAGGCTGACTGGCCTATAGTTGCCTGGGTCCTCCTTCCTTCTTATACTCTCAAGGCTCTGTGTGCAGAAGTGGAACTATAGATGGTTGTAAAATTTTAGAAGTAACACCTGTACATCAAAGGACTCTCAATTTTTTTATTTATTGCTA
The DNA here is from genome assembly GCF_000455745.1 of Alligator sinensis. Taxonomy (NCBI): domain Eukaryota; kingdom Metazoa; phylum Chordata; order Crocodylia; family Alligatoridae; genus Alligator; species Alligator sinensis. The sequence goes on along the minus strand of NW_005842618.1, from coordinate 697,681 downwards.
CCTTTTAACTTCTGTTAATGTATGCTGTCCCTTTCTTCATTTCTAACTAGACTTAATGGGACTAACTATATTTGTAGCACTGGATTTCTTAGCATTCAATTTTCAGGATATGCTCTTGGTGAAAATAGTATGCCTAAAATGAATTGGGAGGCCTGTCATAACAGTTTTTTTAGAGAAAATATTGTCTCCTTTCAAAAGGATTTACTTGATTCTTTGTAGACAGTGAAGAAGCTGTGTTTTGTCTATCTAAACTTTTTCTGGTTTGGATTGTCATTGGATTATTCACTAACCTGTACTAAAGACTTGTGAAGTGCTGTTGGAGCAGCTGTTACATTTTACCTGTGAAATGGTTGCATTTTAGTGGTCAGACAGTGATGTTATTCCTACAGATTGTTACCAGTTTATGTGGTACATGGAGATGATGAAAATCTGTATGGCTGGGATTTTATGTGCCCAAATCCCATTAATGTTTTTGAGGTACAAATGCTGAACTCTGTTAAGTTCCTTTTAAAAATCTTCACCTTAATATTAGTTTTTAATTGTTAATTTCAACTTTATTTTGATTATAAAATTTAGGTGTAAAAAGTCTGTTGAATCAATGGCAGCGAATACTGGATGGTCATCAGTTTGACATGGGGTGGGAAAAGCCCTAGGTTTGCAGGGGAGGCAGGCTTCATTTTTGGAGCGCTGGCATAGTCTGTAGGTTTCTTAGTTCTGATGTGAAGTGGTTGGGAAATTTGCCGGCATTTCGATACTGCCTTTTCAGCTAAATAACCACAATTAATTGTCTTTAAACAGAAAGAACACGAACTCGACGAAAGAGCTGGCAGGATGGATCGATCTTTACGGACCATTGGGAAAAAGGAGGGGAGCGAACAGAGGGAGATGATAACGCCAGCTCTGAGAGATGCGCTTACAAAACAAGGTAAGTCCACCAAGGTTGTATGTTGATCAGATTCAGAGTCGGGGGTTTAAAAGCTTTAGTAGATCTTATTTAATCAGAAAAGACACAACATAAGGATTTCAAAAGCTGAGCTGTCTCAACCCTGTGGTTAGTCAATTATTGGTAGCCTGTCAGGCCCTGGTAACTGGCTGTCTGATTGCCCTGACCCTGTCCTTTTGCAATTAAAAGTTTAATAAGGCTGGGCCTGAGACATTTTGAAGGTTGACACGGGCCTATCAGTCCAAAGAATTTGGTAAAAATTGTCCTAAGCCCTTGACTGTGGTAGGTTTTATAAGGTCAGGAAATTGCAGGTATGAAATTAATCTGTGTTTAGGTGTCATAACTTCAGAATGCAAAAATGGGACTCTCTTGAGACCACTCAAGCCAAGCAATGCAGGCCTAAAATCTTTAATTGGGCAGAACTTTAGCTGGCTTCACATTCAATAATGTATGAATAAGAATTTGGGAGTCTGAAGGCATCCGGTGTCTTGCTGAGCCTATTTATTACTGTTATGAATGAAAACTCCTTTGTGTACCAGTAGTTCTCGAAGGGCATTTTAAGTTGAGCCTGACATTGTACTTTTACATTTTTTGTTTGCTACTTTTCAATTTCATGCTCTGATTTTAGGGTTGACACTTTTCTCCAAAAGAGTCATTCAGATTAATCGTAATGATCCATGGGAGAAAAATGAGGCCATTTATTCTGTCAAGAACCACAGAGAATAATGTTAATGGACTTAATGCCACTTTAAAAAAAAAAAAAAAAAGGCATGCTTGAACATGCGTAAAAGTGCCAGATTGGCAACTCTGCAGACAAAAGGCCTCAGTTCACAGGACAGGTATGGTCTGGGTAGTAGCAGCAGAAACTTCCCCAGGTTGTTCTACTGATTGAGCTAAAAGGCTCATTGGAGAGGAGTTCAGGCCTTGTTTTTCAGTATGTATAGGTAGTTTTCTGTGCAATTAGGGGTCTCTCTCCTGAGTCTCTCCAAAGCAGTGCCTACTGTGATATGGAGACCTGACTTAGCCAGACCTGAGATTCTAAACTTGCTTTATGTGAATCAAACATCTGTGGGATGGTAACACTTGCAGCCACCAAGATCTTCATCAAGCCTCAGCCTACTTGTCTGAAAGGGAGCAGCTCCGTGCCCTAGCAAAAGGGGTGGGCAAAGTCCATCCCATGGGTCAGATCGGACCTATGGCGGACTGCGTTTCCCAGCAGCCCCTATCCGTGCTGCTCCGGCCAGGCTCCCTGGAAATCCCAGGAGCAGCAGGACCATGACAATGTGGGGCCATGATGCCCTGCCAGTGCCGCTCCAGGCTGGGACCTGTGGAGACCCTGGAAGCATGAGGCTGTCATGGCCCCGTGCTGTCACAGTCCCACTGCTCCTAGGATCTCCGTGGAGATTGGCTGGAGTGGCACAGCCAGGGGCTGCTGGGAAATAATTTGGCACCTGTCTGGATCCACCATTTTACCTACCCCTGTTCTAGCCATATCATCTCAGGCATACATTTTACCTTATCTAGCATCACTGTAAATGGAGCTATATATGATGCTTAGTTAGGCATACAAGAATCCAGCAAAAGTGGCTTCAGAAATGAGCTTCTTGGACATTGATCTGTAGTATTTCCATGCCTGTGCCCATCTCACTACTTGCTGAAGTCTTTGGAAGCCTGAATCTCTCCCAGATGGCAGGGTAGAGCCCCCCTTTTGTGATTTGGTCCTAAAAGCCACCACACTGTAACATGCTCTGACGAAATCTGCTGTGCTATTATATTTTTTCACTGCTGTTCCTATAGTGAAACATATGTAATAGTGTCCTAGCCTTTGGGAAAGCTGGGAGATGGGATGTGTTGAATTAGCCAGAACAGAATTGTATGGGGGAGCTGGAAGGAATGTGCCGTGCTGTGCATCCCCAAGATGGCAGGATGTGCATCGTGGACTATAAGTTAAGAGTGCTGGCTGTTCCCACAGCTGAAAGTGAGTCCAGGAGAGCCCGTTGTGCATCAAGCAGTGCAGTAGCTGGTTTCTTCCTAAGTGATTTCTGGGCTCATGAGAGGGAAAAGCATTCTGTTATTGTTTGGGCCTGGGAGTGCATAGAGGCTTCTAATATCTTCTGGGTTACACACAAACCTTTGAAGATAGGAAGTGCTAGAAATACCGTTTGCCATGTCATGGTTTTTGAGATGCCTCTGAGAGTAGAAAGAAGAGGGTCAGCATCCTGCAGCGTGGGACCTTCATCATATTTTATGGAAATAATTTACATATTTTTGAGACTGCAGCGATGCAGATATAACTTACATTTCTTGCTGAGGCTTTGGTCTGCTTTAATCTGGATTGTTTTTGTGGCTGTAACAAGAAGGAGTCTGTTGGGTGGTACATAAAAAGCACCCCTTCACTATCAAAACTGCGTGCACAGTTCTTTTTTTTTTTTTATGCTGTCAGTCTTAAACACAAGGCTTCATTGCCAAGCAACTTCTTTAATGTCTCAGATCACAAGAATTTACTCTTCTGGTGGTAAATTCCATTTTGTAAGTACATAGTTTGTTTGCTTTTGTTCTCTTTTGTCATTCTGGACATCCAGTCAACTGAAGAAATTCAACATTTGTGAATCTGCAGGCTTCAAAGAGTTAATGCTAACAAGCATCTGCTTAGTTAAAACTGCTTCCTATTGAAATAAACTTACCCAGTGAATAATGTGGTAGTCACAGAAACCTTTATTGGTGCATGTTGTTATAAAGGGAGATAATCTAATTTCTGTTTTCACGTCTATGAAGATCCTCCTGAGATCACACCATTAGGCCCTATTTACATGATAAAAATTTGGTAAAAGAAGAAACGGATTTGAAAGATGATATAATTTATTTAGCAGTAACTGGTTGCTATGGGTTGAACTTCTGTTTCTTATCAAGATTATCCCTGAGGGCATAATTAGCTTGCATAGGTAAAAACTAAGGCTAGTGCTTGCAGAGGAAAGCTGCTCCTTTAAAATTTTAGTTGCATCACGTGAATTTGCCTTTGAGCAGTGTCTCTTTGGACTATCTTAACAATCACTCATTTTATTTTTATTCACCTTCAGGCAAATTTATCTTGTTTAGCTGAGGCGAACTGAATATCGATTAAACAATTGGGCTTTATTTTAGCATTGGTGTTGTGCGTCAGTAGCACTTAGCCTTACTCCTGGGTTGCGTGGGGCCTTGTAGTTGTCTATTTATAAACGCGTTTATTAAAGGCGCTCTTCAGTAGTGTCTTTTGTAGTCGATTTTGCATTGTTGGGAAATGTTAATTCCTTTCTCTTTTCTTAGTGTCAAATCTTGCATAAAGTACAAATGCAGGGTAGGCTGTTGAGTGCTTTCAAATGACAAATGTATCTAGAGAGAGACAAGGTATGACAATTGAAGCAGCTGGCTGTGCTTATTACATTTACTGTGATACCATGCTGCAGTGTTAGCCTTATAGGAGATTTCATCTGTTTAGGCGGACAACATGTAAATAAGTTGGAAATGGAAACAAAACCTTTGATGTTGTATTGTTTGCCTGAGCAAACATATATAGCTACAGCTAAGATGTGGCTTGCATTCTAATTTGTCTTCTGCTGTTGCTTGTATTCTTCCCCCCCACCCTCCTCCCTTCCCAAAAACTGCACCGAGACTTTTCGGGCTTGACCCAAAGATGAAACGTTGTTTGTAGTAAGATTTGCCTCTAAGCACTTCTAAGTGCCAGGAGCTGACTGTAGTCGAGGAGGAAAACGTAAGTCTTGCTCTGGCTTCAGAGGGGCCCTTGGATTGTCTCTTCCGAATCTACCCGCGTGTTATTCATCTGCACCAGATAGGATTAATTTACTGAGGGTGAAGCAAAAGGTCAACTTCATTTTGCTGTGCTTCAATGTTAGCATGTCTAGGGCAGAAACCGCTATTCTCTTCTGGTTTGCTAAATCGTTTGTAGAATTTTAACTCCTTTCCGATTGGCCAAATCCTTGACTGGTGATGGGAAAAGTCACAGAGAACATACCATGCCAAGCAGGCTCCAAGATGAAGGCTGGTAGTGAGGGAAAAATCAGGATGTTACCAGTAGACTGCTTTGTCTTGAATAACTTCCAGGTGCAATATGAGACCCTGGAGGGCCAATTCTACAATGGCTCTTGGGCAGTATTACTGCACTTCATGGGACTTGCATGGCTCTTTCAGGCATGCAAATGCAAAATAAAGGAAGGATGAGAACCAACACCTAGGGAGAGTCTAAACAGTCTAGATGACTTTCCATATTGCCGTTATTAATTCAATTCCCATGGATACAATAGCATGCTCTTTTCCTTTTTCATCTTAAACAATAAGTTTTTTTGCTTTTTGTATGTGTTATGGCATGAATTTAACATAGCATGGCTGAGCTGATGTTACTTAGATGCTTAATCCGGTCAGCTGCACCAAATTTCTTCTGTTGGCTTCTCCAACTAAATCTGGAACAAGCTTACCCAAATCCAGTGGAGCTGGTCTTGGTTTTTACCAATCTAAATGAGAGCAGAATATAGTGTGCTGTATTGTCCAGAATATTCTCATTTTCATGGGCTTGATTACTCAACCTTGATTTTTTTTTTTCCCCCATTTAATTAAGACCATAATTTCCTGTTTGTTAACTGAACTGTAATGGAAATACCAAATATTTTTAACAACAGTGCATGTATTTTCTCTCATGCTGTTCTTTAAAGAATCATCATGATCTAGAAAATTGCTTTCTTATTTAATGGAAATTGAAACCCAAGAGGGAGCAATATTACAAGACAGCCCTGTATCAGAAATAGCACAGGCTGTTACGGTATGGTAAGATCTTCAGCACATTGACTTCCTAGTGGGAAGGCAATGTTGAGTACTTTGATCTGTGATTTTCAGAGTATATTGGACATGTGGGAGCTGACTTTTGGAAGAGCTCAGGGCCAGATTTTCAAGTGATCGGCACCCATCGCTGGCTCCACACTCTTTGAAAGTGCTCAGCAGCTCTTGTTGTTCATTCTTATAGCTGGATTTCCTTCAGTACCCAGTGTTCAGAGCTGTTTTGACAATCTGGACTCTACTGTGGATGCTGAGCCCTTCTGGAAATCCTAACTATACGTGCCAGAAGCTATATGTGCTGTGAAAATAATACAGTCCCGAGCCTGACATTGGTTGGCTTAGGAAGCGCGAAGCATTGCTAAGGAGGTTATAGGCTTAGGGCTGTATGGTTTGGGGATGGTAGATGTAGGTAAAGCCCTTGAACGGCAGGGGGCACTAGCAGCCTGTCAGCTGCATTAAGTCTTAGTGACACCAGCCCAGCTACTGAACTATGTGTTGGAGAAGGACAGAATTCAAATGTTGGTTATGGAAATATTGAATATCGGTGGTGAAAATCTAAATAAAATCAAATAAATAATTCCTGCTTGAATGCCTGGCAGAATAAATGGAGCGACTTATACCATGAGGCATTGCATCTGCTAAACATACTTGCTATTCCTTGCAACATTTGTGCATGAGTAAATAAATAGACAATATACAGCTCAAGAAAGAAGATACTAAAAGTGCTGAGACTGAATAGGACCATAGGCTGGAAGCTGGAAGAGCTCATGGAAAGGTGACTGCAATGCTAATGTGCTAGTGCAGAAGTATCTGCTTTGCAGGAATAGAGCTAGAGAGTAATAACCTAGGTGGTGTGCTTATTTGTGGGCCTGATTTTTTTTTCTCCTTTTGCCTACAGCAGTGGAAGGCAATGAAGGGACTCTTCTATAAAAGTAGGGGCAGGGAGAACTGGATTCTCTGCACTTATATGTTAGGTGTGTCCATTTTTCCAGGTTTTTGGAGGGGCTGGGGATGGGTCTTTGAAGTTAAGACTGTTAGAGACAAAATACGAGTTATAGACAGGCAAGGATGAAATTGTGTGTGCTTCCCCATTAATATTGCTTTCCCAGACAATAAGATGATGGGGTGCTTTTTAAAATAAATTTTAACTAATTCCTAGGGGTAAGAGTGAATGTGCCCTATTTGTGAGATCGTGGGGGCAGGGGGAACAACCCACTTGCCTGCCCCGAAATCCAGCCCCACCTTCCCAGCACTTTTTTTTTGTTTGCTTTTTTTTTTTTAAAGTACCAGGAGGCTGGGCTGGGTGGGGAATGGGGCTGAGCAGGGCAGCCATGGGGGCTTCTCCCGCTGCTCCCCCAACTGTGCTGGGTGTGGACTGCACCGAGCAGACTTGGGTGCTGGCTCAGCGACAGCCTGCTGTCATCCCACATGCAGATCCGGGGGCTCGTGCCCCCTGGGAGGTCTGCGGGGCTATGCCAGACTCCTTCCGGGTGGTGCAGGCCCCTAGATCTGTGCGTGGGATGACGGCAGGCTGACATCGCTCCCCCAGAGCAGTGGGGTTGGAAGGGACCTTGGGGACAGATTGCAGACGCTGGCCAGCTACAGATGTCCGTATCAGAGCAGTCCTTCTGCCCCTCTTCCCCCTCCCTCTTCTTAGTTTATGTTTCCCTGCAAGCCTGGCTCCGAAACATCCAAAACGTTTCCGAAATGTTTTGGATGGTTTCGTTTCGGTTCGGAGATGCTTTGAAGCTTTCTGTTTCATTTTGGATTCGGTGTTTCGGGTGCCAAAACAGGCCAAAACACCTCTGAAATGAAATGGCTGCCAAAATTTTGCACAGCCCTAGCAGACAGCTTGGGCCAAGGCTAGCCCGCCCACCCTGCAAGGGAGGGTTTTCTGGGGAGGTGCAAAGCATCCTGGGAAGCTGGGAGACTGAGAGTTAACTTGAATCTGGCAGGGATTTGAGACAGAGGTTCAATAAACTGATTTAACTTAAATCAGTGACGTCTGATACTACATCCATCCAGGTTTATCTTAAACCAGTTTCAGCCATTTTGAAAGCAGTTTATGTGCACTGAACTTTTGTTGTGTTACAGATTCGAATCAGTTTCTGATCGCTTATACTGGTTTATGTTTGATTTCTGTCCCTAGCCGTGGAAGATGGTTCTTGTTTGTGGCATGTATTAATGCCAGTGCACCCAGAGGCTTGGATGAGTGAAAGTTTTTATTAATTAATAAATACACCTCAGCCAGTACTGAAATTGGGGAAAAAAAAAAAATCACATCAGACCTTCCCAGGTGGGACTGAAGCCTTAATTTCCCAAAGTATTAAGCTTCCTCTAAGAATAAGATTAATTGATTAACTATTTTTTTCATTCTGTATTTGAGTTGACAGGAGTGCAGTCAAGTGGGCTTTCCTATTACTAGTATGTTTTTCATGTTCACTTTTAGTGTAGTTCCCTGTGATACTTGTAAGAAAAGTGCCGGTACTTGGTCTGATGAAGGAAGTTGTTGGTGTAGCTTATTAGTGGCCATAAAACTAGCATTGAAAAGAGATCCATGGCGGTGTAGCTGTCTAACATATAATTTGATGGATCACAGCTATGGATTTCTATTTGAAATCTTTGGGTTTATCTTGTGTATACATACCTGATGGTGCTAACATTGCATGGCACCCCACAACACCCTTGAAAGGATCTCAAGGAACCCCAGGGTGCTGTGGCATCATGGATGAGAATCACTGACTTCGAGCTTTGGCAGTTTTGTAGTGCAAAGATGGATACATGCTTGGATTCAAATGGAAATTTTATGTCTAATTGGTGAATTCTAATTTTTTCTCCCACATATTTTTGGTCAGTAAATATAAGTTTGAAAGTGGAGCTTGTCTACCATGTTAACCTTACTGGTCCCACTTTTCTGACACGATGGTACCATTTTGCTTGAGTGCGCTTCTCTTATTAGCTGTAGCAGATTTTCACCAAATGTTGATATTTTAGTATTGTCAGCATGTTGTGGCTGTGATTGCTTAGGGAATTTATGGGAATTAGAATTGGGATTGGGATTTGTTTTTAGACCACCACTATGACTGGGAGAACCGAGGAAGGGTATTTTGTGCCCAAAAGCTCCTGTAACGTCTCTCCTAACCTTGGAGGTGGTCCAGTTAAATCCCGCTTCTCTAAAAATACTTCACGTCAGTGAACACGCAAAGCATCATGTTAGCCCATCAGCTGGGAGGCAGAGAATTGCAGTAAGTATTAGGTTGTGATCATTTAGCATTCAAGGTCCAATCCTGCAATATTGCCTCCTGCAGACACTCCTATTTGGAGATGCTTGTAGTCAGCAGAACCACTGGTTTCAGAATCAGGCCCATTTCAGCAAGTTCATCTTGCCAACCTGTTTTTAGAGCACTTTTCCCCCAAATCCATTAAAACGTATCTCATTTGCTGGATTGGTTGACTTTTTTTTCCATGAGCTATTGGTCAGTGCTAGGAACAAAACCAAAAGACTGTTTATATTCGTTGCTGGTTATATTCACTGTATTGGCTTCTCTTCATATTGTTCCATAAAATACTCATTTCAGCTTGAATGGTTTCCTTTCAACTCTTATGACTTTTCTTCGTGTTTTATGATAGTCTGTCCTCTCTCCCTCATCCCCAACTTCTCTGCCAAGTCATCTATGGTTTGAACTTCCCCTGTTGTGTGGTAGCTCAAGCAAAGAAATTGCATTATGGCTTTCATGATAGTCCTTAATATGGTAGAGGCAAATTACTGCTGTTTTAGTGACCTTATTACTTTCCAATTCTTTCTACCCACCAGTTTCCCAGTATGGGCAACAGCTGGAAAGTTTTTATTTCTTTAACCATTCTCCTGGGGTGATGAAGTTCCCCTTCCCACAATGAATTCCAATCATTTCGGACCTGCAAGCTTATATGTAAGGAGATTGCTCTGTAGAGCAATGTAGATGGGCTATATCTTATTTCCTGCTTGCACAAATGGTTTTTGAACTCTGTCTGAATTTTCAAGCTTGATGTGACATCAAATCTGCTTCCACAGAGCTTTCATTGCTTACTTTCTTATGGAGGAGTGTGGCTAACTCTTGTTCCTCTACCTTCTGGTTATTTTGACTGCCTCTCTGACTTATTCTTGCATGGTTTGGTTTAAGCCTTAATTTGTCGGTATATGTGTTTTAGTCATCTGCCTGAATAATATTATTATTGTTACAATTCAGAGTTTACTAGGGCTCTCTTCTAGGTCTTGAGCCCTAGTTAGAATATATGAACACCCTGGAGCATTCAAAATTAGTAATAGTAGTAATAACAAAATGCATTGAAAATGGAATGGAGTTGGCCTAGTTCTGAATTATGGTTAAAGAATTTAACCACAGACACCTTGCCACTTGGTAGCTCAGGGGTGAGCAATTATTTCGGGCAGAGGGCCGCTGACCGAGTTTTGACAAGCTGTCAAGGGCTGCAGGGGTAGTCCTGCCCTTTGACAGGTGCTGCCCCCCCCCCCCCCCCCTCCCTCTTCTTCTGCACCCCAGTTGTCATCTTGTTGACCAGAAGTCCTGCCCCCTAACCCCCTTCCTTTGCCACCAGAAGTCTCTCTCTTTGCCCCCAGAAATGCTCCTTTCAGCAAGGGGTTTTGCCATCTTGGAACCAGAAAAATACCAAATTATATTCTAAAAAGCGAACATCTACAACATTAATTAATTTGATTTCAAAACATATTTTTGTCCTGATTTTACATGCGTTTGTGTAGTGTACTCAGAGGCGACTGCACAATAGCTTAAAATGAAGTCTTACTCTTGTATATTGTGAGGGGCATGGGGGGTGGGTATGGGGATGGGGATGGCTGTGGGTGTGTGGGGGGAGGATAGGCATGGGGGGTATGGGTGTGGGGAAAGGGAGTTTTTGTGGGGGGTGTGGATATGTGGGGTGTGGGTGGCTATGGGGTTTGTGGGAGTATGTGTATGGGGGAGCGTGGCTGGGTGTGTGAGGGGTGTGGATGTAGGGGTCTGCGTGTATGGCAGTATGGGGGGTATAGGTACATATATAGGTACATATGTATGGTGGGGTGTGCATGTGGGACTTAAGCTATGAACACACACACACCCCTCCTGGTCCTGGGGTACTGGCACCGGCCCCGTGCTCCCGCAGTCCAGTGATGCAGCTGGGGGCCACGTGGTGCTGGAGGCTGGCTGGCATGCAGGGAAGCAGTGAAAGCGGCGGCAGGCAGAGGCTTCTGGTTGGGGGCTGAGCAGGCACAACTGGGCTGGGCTGGCCTTGCTGCTCTGTCCTGCCACTGGCTTCCCCTGGGACCTACTGCCCCTGGCTCCTGTCATCTTTGACAGCCAGCCAGGAGCAAATAAATATAAATTTTTTTTAGGGGCCCCAAGGGCCGGATGCAGCCCACGGGCTGTATTTTGCCTGCCCCTGTGGTAGCTCATTAGTTGGGTTCTTTCTGAAAATCTGGCTGTGATATTAGACTCTGGTTCAATTATTGGAACAGACTGTTACCCAACATTTATCAGTTTTAGCATTATTATTAGACTACACCCATTTCTCTCAGAAGCTGACTTGAAGGCTGTAATTCATGCCTGTTAACACACATTTGATTAGAGAAATTCATGGATGTTTGGCAGGTTCTATCTTATTCAGAATGCATCATTCAGAGTAGGCTGATGTGGTAAACACATCCCTGCTTTTGAAGTTCTTGCACTGTTCATAAGGATTTTTTGTTGCCTTCTGATCCTGTTCATGATTAAGATATTTTAGGGGCTTGATTTCTATGAATATTGGGTCGTTGAAGAATTAATCAGACCATTCATGCAGTGATATTCCAAGGCACAATCCACCAAGTTGTGCTTAGAGAATACTGTCCAGAAAGCAAGTTTTTTTTTTTTTTTAATTATCTGGAATATACAGTAAAAGCTGCGCTATCTGGCATGTTACAAGCCGGCATGCTCCACTAACCAGCATGCCGGCTTGTAAGATAAAGTGAAACTGGAAGTACCCACCACGGTACTTCGGGTTTCTCTGAGTCCCCATGGACTGGGGCAAAGCAGCTTGCGGTGCCGAGCCCCCACAGCCCAGGGGCATAACAGGCTGCGCAGGGCCATGCAGGGCCCGCCTCCCTGTCCCATGGGGCAGAGGGATGGGTGGCGATGCCTCGGGAGGGGCAGAGGGACGCCACAGACGTGGCAGGAGAAGTGGCGGCCGGGGCCGCTCAATTAACCGGCATATTTTGTTATCTGGCATCCCCCATTCCCGGGGGATGCCGGATAGCGGAGCTTTTACTGTACTGAAAGTACAGGCTTAAGCTTGTTGCTTATGTGTTAGGTGTCTTTAAAAAGTAAGAAACGTATAATTTCTTTGCTATCACCCAGGAACTGATAATAAAGACAATTGACTACATTAGGCATGTCCTTGGGAATATTGTCAGCATAAACTCAGATAAAAAGACCCCAGGAGTTGGATCTGAGACTCCCATTGTAAACCAATTTTTTGAGTGCTTTAGGCTAAGAAAGACTTGCCATAGAGCCAAGGAAGGGTAGTAGTGAAAGTGATGTGGCAGGACTGATGCAAGAGGTGAGCTGGCTTGAGTTACCGATGGTGTCTTTTTAAACATATACAATTTGGTGTCGTTACAAATTGTACTCAGTATTTCTCGCACAATTTTTTGTATTCCCTTCCTCTGAGTAACTTAAGCTGGTTTGCTGCCCGTGTTGATGGATAATGGGCTTTATTGAAATTTCAGTGTGTGTTTTCTTAATTAAAATAGCCATACATAGACTATTTAAATATAGTCAGTCTGTGCAGAGAGAAGTTTTACTTGGCTTAGGACTCTGCAAATACTTAGCAGGTCCTGAATTCACTAGGATGGCTGTATGGGTAACTCCTGCCAAACTTTCCATACAATCTACCCAACTGGTAAAGAGCTTGGCTTGCCAGCTGCTTAAATTGCTTATAAGCTGCTCTGCAGATCTGTATGATATTTCTTCCAATCCCCAAAGCTCTGATTCCTGGCAGAGGCTATCTGGATGAGTCAGACCCTTTTCATTGCTAAAATTGGCTTAGGACCTCCAGCCCCTTTTGGTATTGAGCCAAGTTATAAGAGTTGATGAAGGTGTGGGATTCTCTTAGTCTTCTTGGGAGGATTGTGGATGCTCACACAAGGTAGAAATTGTCCTGTGTAGTCCTTTCCTGGAGAAATAAGCTTTGTGGAGGTTAGACCTCAGAGTTTCATCACCTGTCACAATTTCTCATTGTTTCATTACCTTGCACTGCTCAATAGGGGATTCAGGCAGGTGGATTTTGCCTTCAATTTATTTTTAATATAATTTCTATCTTAAAAGGCAATAATGTTAAGACATACTGACGTTCAGGGTTATAGTCTGGGAGAAGAGAAGTCTCGCATGAATACTGCTGATGAACTACAAGCAACTCCTGAATAAGTAACAGCTTCTAATAGAAACATAGAGCACAGGAGTCACATTGATAGATCCGTCTCAGAACTTTTGGCTGAAGGAAGAGCACGTGGCATTGTATTGACACAAGTTGTTTAATACGAATTAAAAAAAAAAACCACACAACATTTGGGGAGCTCTCAGTTGAAATCAGATCCTGGACACAAGAGACTGCTTCTGCTCCAGAGACCTCGAGGGTGGAGGGAAAGCAGAGGTACAGACAAGCAAAGTGATTTGTCCAAAGTCAAGCAGTGGGTTAATGTAAGAATGAGGAGTAGAACCCAGGTCTTGGACTCCCTGGATCAGGCTGGCTTCCTGGCATTGTGCACTTTTGGAGAAAATCTCTTCCAAATTTAAAATTTTTTGTTGATGTTTAAACAGGACCAACACACCTTTAATTTTTGTTTTGATTTGTTTTGTTTCTTCCCCATGTAAGATACAGGTGTTACCCTCAGCTGTGCAAGATGGTATAGCTTCATTAAATTTAATCAGCCTGGCCCATAGATCTCTTGACCATCAGTAGTTGATTCTCTCTCATTAACTTTTGCTTAACTTTGAATACAGCATTGTAAGGCTGCTCCTTTGTAGGGCTGAGAGTTGTGGGGCTTTGTGAGAGAGTTGTGGGCTCCTTTGTGGGGCTTTGTGAGAGAGTTGTGGGCTCCTTTGTGGGGCTGTTGTCCCATTCAACTCAATGGGAGTGGTCCCATTGAGTTGAATAGGAGGGATAGCTGCTCAGTTACTGACAGGAGTAGCCCTTAATGAGTGTTATGCATGTTGTATGGCCTTCTTTTCTACTCATGCAGCTTTAGCTTGCAGATCCATCCAATTAAAATGCCACCCTCATTTAATACTAACTGTCACACTGGCTTGATCTCATTGGGGTTACAGAGGTGGCTAAATGGGGCAGAGATCCATTTACCCCCACCATCTAGTTGTAATGCAGAGTGTCCAACAACTTCGTAAGTAAAGGCTGGAATGTAAAAACAAAAATTCTTCTCTTCCCCAGGGTTGGCAGGGGTTGGTTCTTTGTGCCGACTGGCAGGTTTTTAGGTTGAGCTCATGCCGTTTGGCAAGGAGGACTTGGTTCATAGATTTTCATTTGAATGAAGAGCAGAAATAGAAACATCTGCTGGAACTAGCAATGAAAAACTCACTAGGTGAGGTGACCATTCAGGTTTAGGTATGCCCAATCTGCCTTACTTAGTAAACATCCTGGCTCATGGTGTGAATGGTACCCAGTGGGTTTTTCAGATCCTTTTCATGCATCTTCTGATTTTGGAGGCGATTTTTATTGTGCAGGCATCTGGGTATTTAAGCACAATTCAAAGAGGGAAATTTAGGGTAATACTAGTATTCAGTGCGTAATGAGCATGACCACTGCACTTGGCAGCACAGCTTGGGAAGGAGGTGAGCAGCCAACTTCAGCAAAAGAACAAGTTAGGGGCTATTTAGAAAAGCTGGACGTATACAAATCCATGGGGTCGGATGGGATTCACCTGAGGGTGCTGAGAGAGTTGGCTGATGTGATTGCAGAGCCACTGGCCATGATTTTTGAAAACTTATGGCAATCAAGAAGGTTCCTGGATGACTGGAAAAGGGCAAATGTAGTGCCCATCTTTAAGAGAGGGAAAAAGGAGGATCCAGGGAATTATAGACCAGTCAGCCTCACCTTATTTGCTGGAAAAGTTTGGGAGCAGGTCCTAAAGGAATCCATTTATAAGCACTTGGAGAAGGAGAAGGTGATTAGGAACAGTCAGCATGGATTCACCAAGGGCAAGTCATGCCTGACCAACCTGATTGCCTTCTATGATATGACTGGTTCTGTGGATGTGGGGAGACCAGTGAATGTGGTATATCTTGACTTTATCAAGGCTTTTGATATGGTCTCCCAGCCCCCACTTTGCCATCCCAATCAAGGAGCAGGGGCTGGGAGACCCTTATCTCTTAGTGTCAGCTGTGTGACAGTGAGGCCAGTGCTGGAAGATCCTTATTACAGGCTCCCCAGGCTGTTCACTACCCAGCTCGCTACCCAAAACTGAGCAGGGAACAGGCTCTCCAGCCCCCACTCTGTGGACTGGGGACTGTCCTGGTCAGGGGTAGGTCCCAGTCCCATGCCCCGATTGGTTGATTGAGGTGCGGGGCTTAGAAAGAGCTGTGGGGAAGGTGAGGGGGAGATGGGCAGGTCCCAGTCCCCATCCCCTGCCTTGATCCACTGATAGCCTAGCTAACAGTGAGCTAACTCCCCTGTAGCTCTTTCCCCTACCCCTGATTGGGAAGCTGGGGACAGGAGCTCCCTGTTGCCAGGGCAGGGGGACATTGCTGCCTGCTGCCAGCTCAGGGACACCTCCAAGGGCAGGATGTAGTATCCCAGCCCCCGCCAGGAGCAATGACTCCCTGCCAACCCCAGGGCTGGCAACCAGGGGGAACCTAGAGCTCCCCTGGTGGTGGCAGTGGCCCGTTATAGGGCCTCAAGAAGTGGGAGCTGTTTGCTGCCATTAGCAGCAAATCTACTCCTGCTTTCCTGCACATGTGGACGCCTACCTGGGAGCGTTTACTTGTGTAAACCACTCCTGGATCTAATGCATGTGCAGACACACCCAGAGAGACAGACAAATTGGAGGACTGGACCAAAAGAAATCTCATGACGTTCATTAAGGACATGTGCAAAGTCCTGCACTTAGGACCGAACAATCCCATGCACTGGTACAGGCTGGGGGCTGACTGGCTAAGCAGCAGGTCTGCAGAAAAGGACCTGGGGGTTAGAGTGGACAATAAGATGGATATGAGCCAACACTGTGCCCTTGTTGTCAAGAAGGCTAATGGCATACTGGGCTGAATTGATAGGAGTGTTGCCAGCAGATCAAGGGAAGTGATAATTTGTCTGTATTCAGTACTGGTGGGCCACATCTGGAGTACTGTGTTTAGTTCTGGGCCCCCATTACAGAAATGATGTGGACAAATTGGAGAGAGTCCAGTGGAGGGCATTGAAAATGGTTAGGGTGCTGGGGCACATGACTAATGAAGAGAGGATGGAGGAATTGGGCTTATTTAGTCTGGAGAAGAGAAGACTGAGAGGGGATTTAATAGCAGCCTTTAAGTACCTGAAGGGGATTCCAAAGAGGATGGGACTGGACTGTTCTCAGTGGCGGCAGATGACAGAACAAGGAGCAATGGTCTCAAGTTGCAGCAAGAGAAGTTCTGTTAGATATTAGAAAGAAGTTTCTCATTAGGAGGGTAGTAAAACACTGGAAAAGTTTACCCCAAGAAGCTGTGGAGTCTCCATCCTTGGAAAGTTTTAAGACCTGGCTAGATAAAGCCTTGCCTGGGATGATCTAGTTGGGGTTGGTCCTGCTTTTGACTAGGGTGTTGGACTACATGACCTCCTGAGATCCTTTCCAACCCTAATTTACTATGATTCTATGATCATCTAATTCTTTCAGCCCAATAAATTTAATAGAAAGTATATCAGTACTGCTGTGATATTGGGAAGCTGTCTCAAATGTACATTGTACACAGAATGTCAAATTGGATTCTGACCGGGTGTAAATCAGCATGGGTCCACCGATGCCAGTGACAGTAGCTGAGATCTGACCCATGAAGTCTTGAGGCCAATTTGGAACCCGAACTTAGAATCCCTTTTCCACCGTCCTTCCCCATCCTCATGGCTGCAGGAATGGGCTGAGGAGACCTGGGTTTGGTTCTCTTGGGTCTGTTGCCCAAAATGAAGAAAGATGAAGATACTTCCTCTGTCATTCAGACAATGTTGTCTTGAGGCCTGTAGTCCCCGCCATAAATATGCCAGCGACTCTCTTGCTTGTTTACTGGCCTGTCTGAATTCAGGGTGTGGACTCAGCTCCATTTCGTGGATAGATGTTGGTGTTTTGAATGAGCTAGAGCTATGTGGTTTTCCTTCTGCCATCTTGGATTTGCAGGAAGTAAGAAAAAGCAGGGGCACAGTGATGCGAGCAGACTTTTTTCCCTCCGTTTTATCCCTTTCACAGTGTTTCTTGTCACATCTACTGGTACTTCCAGAGGGGCAGGGGTGCAACTGATTAAAGATTTTCGTGGCTGATACCAATAGCCGATTATTAACCAGCCATATCAGTCGGTACTGATTTGATAACCGATTTGGTTACATGTGACGCTGGAGGTTGCTGGAGCGTGCCAAAAAAAAAAAAAAGGTTTATTTGTGTCAGTACTTTAAAATGCATTTTTAAAGGTCTTTAAAAAACTTCAGAGAGCCCCAAGCCAACAGCAGGCAGCCTACATCCATCCTTGCCCCACTTAGCTCTGCTCTGCTTAAAAGCATCCCTGTGCTTAAAAATGGTGGCTGTAGCACTTAAACTAAAGCTCATTTACCGTGGGCTTGGGGCTCTCAGCTCTGTGGCCTTTGACCTGGTGGCTCCAGGCTATCCACACATCCCCTGCCCACTTGGCACCAGGAGGCACAGTTTGCTGACCCCATGGCTGCTGGGTGGGCAGGGAGATACTCAGCTGGTGTGGGGCTCCCGAGGGAAAGGCAGCAAAGTGGGGAGCCCTGAGCCCACAGCGAGCAGCCTGCACCCACGCGCACACAAATCTGGGGGCTGGGCAGCACCTCCAGCCCCTGCCCCAGCTCCACTCCCTCCCTCACCATGGGGGGCCTTGATCTGCCCTCCCCCCTACACCCCTTCCATCCCCCATGCCCCTTCCCCTCCACAGATTTACCTGCAAGAAGCTGCTCCCCATGCTATCCAATTGTTTTCCTGGCCATGCACATGCGTGTAGGCACACACGAGCACGCAGGACCCCTTGTAGGCTAGAATGCTGCCCATCTGCAAGGGGAAACCCGCTGTTTCCTGAGGGAACCCAGCCATTCAGGGGCTCGGCCCTGCAGGCGAGAGGAAACCTAGGTGTCCAGGGGACCCAGCCAGAAGGCATAATTAATTATATTTATCAGAGAACATTATCAGCTAAATGGCCAAAAAAAGCCAATAGCCAATAATATAAATTTCCCTTTTATTGGTGCTGATCTGTTTATGCAACCGATACACAGAGGGGTAGGGGAGGGGAAAAATAAGAAGAGTAGCAGCAGTAAGAGGTTAATGCCTAAGGAATAGATTCTCTTTTTGTGCCAATTATTGACATTTAAAATCAACTGTATTAATTGTTTTCCCTCTTCCTATTCAGGCTACAGACTGATTGGAAGCCATTCTGGTGTGAAGCTTTGTCGGTGGACAAAGGTACTTCTCTCTTTCTCTCTCTCTCTTACCAAAAGGAAATTACTAGAGACCTAAAGAGGGTGTGACAATCCTGTATCTGAAATAATCTTTAAAAACCTATTACTTGTAATATTGGCGTCTGGGCTGCCATTTTGCATTGGTAGGTTAAATCCCTGTCACTTAGGGTAGAAATATATATGATTAAGGCACAGATGTCAGAGCTACTCTGTGTCATTTTGGGCTGTTTGCTGTTACCATTGTTGTACCCCTGTCTACAGGAATGCATGTTATGGAAAGAACAAGTTTGAAAATACTGTAGAGAAGACACTGCCTAGACATGGCCTCCAGAAGCAAACCAGTTGCATGGCAGCATTAAAATTAGTATAGGTGTAGCAGGCTGCTGAAATCTCTCTGTAATTAATATTTCTGGTTTGCTCAGGTTATATTCCTTCCTGTGTCTAAGGATTTGTCAAACAGTGAGATGAACTTTATTTAAAAGCAACTATGCTGTTGCTAGTCTTTTACTTAATTTGATATAAATGATGGCTTCCCTTTCCAAGTCATACAATTCTGTGTATTGTGGAACATTGTAAAGGATCTGCTTTTCCCACTTGGTGAATCGGTAATGTTACAAATTTTGGGCGTAGCATGCGTGCAATTTACTGATGTGTGCAATATTATTAAAATTAAAGGCCTTGGGAATAAGAACTTATTGAAAGTGCTGTCACATCATTGTTATATGTTCACTGGTCTCTCTCCCTCCTTGCTGCATTATTAGCTGTGTTTGTTTTCAAAAGAACTTATTGAATGATGAATCCTTTTTTTTTTTAATTGAAATGCCAGATATCAGTGAGGTGTCGCATCAAAACATCTGCACCTATGAATAGCTTAAAGAGCACCTGCTGTACTATCATGAATATTTTGCAAGGCTTATTGATCCTGCTAACTTTTTGCTGTTTACATTTTTCTTTAAATGTTTGTTCCTTCTATTGTTTGATTTCTTGTTAACATAAGAGCAGGTGATGAGATGCTTAAAAGAAAAACGTTGTGAGACTTTGTTAAGGCTGCAAGTGAGAGGAGGAGAATGAACGGGTTTGTTAGAGAGTGCCACCACTTCAAGCAGCGCTATAAAAGCCATTTAACAAAAGTAAATAGAAATACACTGTGTTTAGGTGGGGGCATGCCATTTTTAGATAGGCTGGAGCGTTGGGTGTATGGCAGTGGAATAAACTACAGCTGAAATGAGTTCTGGAAAATCAGTCTGCTTGACCTCTGTCACCAATTTCCCAATGTTCCTCAGCTGATTTCAGTAGAACTGGTCCTGGCTTAAACCAGCAGAAGGCAGAATCAGGCCTACTTTTCATTTAAACTGGACCAGAATATCTCAGTTAAAAGTATTTATTCTTAGAAGTGCCATAGAAAATAATTAGCGTGTTCAAAATTCATATTTCTGTGTTTGTCATTAGATCTTTGATTGTCGGTTTTTATATGATCTATATGCATTATATGGTCTCAAAAGATACACATCTTCTAAAATCTTTCCATATGACATTTGGCATCTTCTTTGGGGAATGGGATAAACCTTTTTATTTTTAATTTAACTACATGCTTACATTTTTGTTACCTGTATTGCCTTTCTTATGGGATGAGACTTAATTTTGAATCTGTGGGGCTTTTAGCTCAGGTTGATTACAGGTTATTTTGTTATATTTCTGTACCTCATTTTATAGTGGTAGAGATTGTCCCCTGTTTATTAGTATTTCTTAATTGAATGAAAGGCAGTCTTAATTTAAGAAAGCAACTTGCATTCTAAATAGATTGTAAATGCCTAAAGGATGAGTGCAGCAATCCCATTGTCAAAGTAATATTGTGGTTTTATTGGTGAAGCCAACTACTGGTGTGAATGAGAGTTTACAGGATCAGCCTATTTATTTGAATTAGAGTTGGAAAAAGTACTAGACTTTTAGGAAACTAAAAATCAGCGGGAGTTTATTATGCAGCCTCGAAATGTATTTTTGTTGCTCTTTGTACTATGTTTTTACAGTAATGATCCTTTTAATGCTAAGAAGTTTAATCCAGTTCGTTTTCAGTGTTGATAGAGAATATGCAGTATGGCTAAAAGCTTAAGTAAAAGACACTGGTGTATGCTTGTGCGTGTGAAAAATGAATGTTTAAATTAAAGGATGCAATTGTTTCCTTCTAGCAATGGAGAGTCAAATGTTTGAGCACTGAATCATAGTGTTTGTATAAGGTGCTATAGCAGGGGTGGGCAATTATTTTGGGCGGAGGGCTGCTTACTGAGTTTTGGCAAGCCATCGAGGGCCGCATGACAGGCAGTCAGGGGCAGATAAATATTAATTTTCTAATTTTTTTAGGGGCCCCGCAGGCCTGATAGAATCGCCTGGCAGGCTGCATCTGGCCCATGAGCTGCATTTTGCCCACCCCTGTGCTATAGTGTATGCTGATGTATGAATGTTTGCCATGAATTTCCTCAAAAAGACTGTCTCTTTGCTTGGTGTGAGCTATGGCCCCCAAGTTAGCCTGCCTTGTAGAATTTCCGCCTAGATGGATTAGAACATTGTAGTGATTATTAGTTGAAAAGTGCACAGCTGCTAGGGGAGCAAATAGTTTCATAGTTTTAGGGTCGGAAGGGACCTAATAGATCTTCCAGCCCGACCCCCCGCCAGGGCGGGAGAACAACAAAAGAATCCTAAACAAAAAACGGGACTCAAATGAGTCCAGCCAGGTAGGTATCCAGCCTCTTCTTAAAGATCCCCAGGGTAGGGGCCAGCACCACCTCCCTTGGAAGTTGGTTCCAGCTCCTAGCCGCCCTAACTGTGAAGTAGTTTTTTCGGATGTCCAATCTGTACCTCCTCTCCATCAACTTGTGCCCATTACTCCTTGTTATGCCAGCGGGGGCTAGGGGAAACAGCGTCTCCCCCAAACCCTTCTGGTTCCCCCTAGTGAGTTTATAGATGGTCACCAGGTCCCCCCTCAGCCTTCTCTTGTGGAGGCTGAATAGGTTCAAGTCCCGCAGTCTCTCACTGTAGGGTCTGCCCTGTTGTCCCCGGATCATGCGGGTGGCCCTCCTCTGGACCCTCTCCATGTTGTCCACATCCCTCCTGAAATGGGGCGCACAGAACTGGACACAATACTCCAGCTGCGGCCTGACCAGCGTCGCATAGAGGGGGAGGATCACCTCCCTGGCTCTACTCGAGATGCACCTGTGGATGCACGACAAGGTCCGGTTAGCCCTGCCAACCATGACCTCGCATTGTCGGCCCATGTTCATCTTGGAGTCAATAATGACACCAAGATCCCTTTCCGCCTCCGTGCTCTCAAGTAGGGAGTTCCCCATCGTATAAGTGTGCTGCTGGTTCCTACTACCCAAGTGCAGCACCCTGCACTTGTCCGTATTGAAACACATCCTGTTCCTGTTTGCCCACCCCTGTAACCTATCCAGATCCTTCTGCAATCTCTCTCTCCCTGCTAGCGTGCTCACCTCCCCCCAAATTTTGGTGTCATCAGCGAATTTAAACAGGTTGCTTTCCACCCCAGCATCAAGATCGCTGATGAAGAAATTGAACAGCGCAGGCCCCATTAACTGGAGTGGCTTCGAGTGCTGCTCTAATTAAAGTGCCTCCTACTATTTTTAAGCGCTGATACACGGGGTGCAGGAGGCTCCTGGAGCATGGTAATTGCCAGGTTCCAGCAGACCCAATTAATCGAGTCTGCTCTGATGTGCTGGAATTCCAGTGAGTTGGAGCAGCCTCCACGCTCGTGTATAGGCGCTCCATGTTCCACCAGACCGTGTCATATTCAGTGAACAGAATAGACAGTGCTCCAAATTGTTTCATAGTTTCATAGTTTTAGGGTTGGAAGGGACCTAATAGATCTTCTAGCCCGACCCCCCGCCAGGGCGGGAGAACAACAAAAAACCCTAAAAACAAAAACGGGACTCAAATGAGTCCAGCCAGGTAGGCATCCAGCCTCTTCTTAAAGACCCCCAGGGTAGGGGCCAGCACCACCTCCCTTGGAAGTTGGTTCCAGCTCCTAGCCGCCCTAACTGTGAAGTAGTTTTTTCGGATGTCCAATCTGTACCTCCTCTCCATCAACTTGTGCCCATTACTCCTTGTTATGCCAGCGGGGGCTAGGGGAAACAGCGTCTCCCCCAAACCCTTCTGGTTCCCCCTAGTGAGTTTATAGACGGTCACCAGGTCCCCCCTCAGCCTTCTCTTGTGGAGGCTGAATAGGTTCAGGTCCCGCAGTCTCTCACTGTAGGGTCTGCCCTGTTGTCCCCGGATCATGCGGGTGGCCCTCCTCTGGACCCTCTCCATGTTGTCCACATCCCTCCTGAAATGGGGCGCACAGAACTGGACACAATACTCCAGCTGCGGCCTGACCAGCGTCGCATAGAGGGGGAGGATCACCTCCCTGGCTCTACTCGAGATGCACCTGTGGATGCACGACAAGGTCCGGTTAGCCCTGCCAACCATGACCTCGCATTGTCGGCCCATGTTCATCTTGGAGTCAATAATGACACCAAGATCCCTTTCCGCCTCCGTGCTCTCAAGTAGGGAGTTCCCCATCGTATAAGTGTGCTGCTGGTTCCTACTACCCAAGTGCAGCACCCTGCACTTGTCCGTATTGAAACACATCCTGTTCCTGTTTGCCCACCCCTGTAACCTATCCAGATCCTTCTGCAATCTCTCTCTCCCTGCTAGCGTGCTCACCTCCCCCCAAATTTTGGTGTCATCAGCGAATTTAAACAGGTTGCTTTCCACCCCAGCATCAAGATCGCTGATGAAGAAATTGAACAGCGCAGGGCCCAGGACCGAGCCCTGGGGGACTCCACTACCCACCTCCCCCCAAGTCGAGTATGATCCATCCACCACCACCCTCTGAGTGCGACCCTTCAGCCAATCTGCAATCCATCTGACTGTGTAGGCATCTATGCCACAGTCGCCTAGTTTATTAATTAGGATGGGGTGAGAGATGGTGTCAAAGGCCTTGCTGAAGTCCAGAAAGACTACATCCACCGCGACACCTGCGTCCATGGCCTTTGTGACCTGATCATAAAAGGCAATCAGGTTGGTCTGACATGATCTCCCCCTAATAAATCCATGCTGATTGCCCCTGAGCATCATTTCTGATGCCGGCCCATCACAAATGTGCTCCTTGATGATCTTCTCAAAGAGTTTCCCCAGGATTGAGGTAAGACTGACGGGCCTATAGTTGCCCGGGTCCTCCCTTTTCGCTTTCTTGAAGATGGGGACCACATTAGCTACCTTCCAATCGTCTGGCACCTGGCAAATGACTGGTTGGCATTGGATATGGATAGTAGATATGGATATGACATCATTTAAAATCAAATGATGCAGAGCTTGAAGGAATGCTTTGTTGTGGGTACTGCTGTAGAGGGAACTTTAATCTCTATTGCAAGGCATTGATTCTACTTTAAATGAAGTTTTCTTTTCTTAGAGTACCTAAGCAGCTTTGTTGATACTCTGGTTATTGGCTCTATTATATCCATTACACTGAGATTAAATTTGTTCCACGGTTTCCTTTCTTAAATAAGGCTGGAGCTGTCAAAGCTGCTTGGTTTTTTTTCCAAGGCAGCTTGACTTTTTGCATCATTTGGCTGTAGACTGTGTGTTAAATTTCTGTGGTGTTCTGTTTTCTTTGCTGCTTCTAGTCGATGCTCCGAGGCAGAGGAGGCTGCTACAAACATACTTTTTATGGCATTGAGAGTCACCGATGCATGGAGGCCACCCCGAGCCTGGCTTGTGCGAACAAATGCGTATTTTGCTGGAGGTAAGGTACCGCTGCTCTTTGCCTTTGGGGAGCATCACTCCATTATGTAGCATGTTACTTGTGCATTTACAATCTCTCTCCCTGGATTGTCTGCATGAGGAAATCCACCACTACCAGGAATTTTGCAGACCTATTTTTAAAGAAGCAAAACAGCAGTGTTTCAGATGACCAGTTCTGATTTGTTGTGAACTCTTTATAACGTGGAGTATGTTGTCAGGCCTGGCAACACATGGCTGTGGTCCAGCATGGCTATGTGTTGGCCTGTGGAAACCTAGCTTGCCTCAATGTTCTTCCAATTAGCATCTCAACAGGGAAACTTTGAACAATCATTTCAGTAAGATATATCCTAGTCTGGGCCTGCTAAATTGTCATTCTCGGTTATAAGGTATTAACGTGTTGCTTAATATATTAGTGTTCTCTTCCAGTTTTTAA
The DNA here is from genome assembly GCF_000455745.1 of Alligator sinensis. Taxonomy (NCBI): domain Eukaryota; kingdom Metazoa; phylum Chordata; order Crocodylia; family Alligatoridae; genus Alligator; species Alligator sinensis. The sequence goes on along the minus strand of NW_005842618.1, from coordinate 673,004 downwards.
TCCGTTATGATGATATTATTTTCTTAAAAAAAAAAAATCCTTTTACAAAGTGCAGAGTTTGGAGGCTAATTATCTAATATATGTTCTCATTATTTTGATATATAGGGGTTGTAGGAAAAGAATTTCAAAAGTGTCTTTAAGGTTCTTGAGTCTTTCTCCTCTGTAAAGCTGACACACAAGAGCCGACCAAGAAATTGAGTATGCAACCTTTTTCAAGAAATTGAATGTGCAACACTCCTTTTACCTTTACGTTTAGGGCTCGTCCCTCTTGCAGTGTAATATTCAATGCATAAAAAGGCAATTTTTCTAGTCATCCATTTTGGGACTTGCTTCAGTTAGAAAATAAGAATCAGCTTCCATGTTGTGCAAGAACTTGGTATCTTTAAATGTTTTATATTCTATGAAACTGCCATGCACTCTCTCTCTCTGTCTCTGTCTTCCTTTTTTCTAAGTATTGTCTCCAATAACTCAATAGCATACATTGTAGGTGAAAAGTGAAACAGGTTAACTGGTGGCTTATTAAGACTACAGTTAAAAAAACCAAAATTACATTTCTATCACCAAAGTGACCCCTCTTAGAAGATGAATTACCTTGTTAAAAGTGCCCTAAGGGGGAATGAGCTTTGTCAGAATCTGAGCTGTAAGATCAGACCTGAATCAGCAGTCCTCCTTCAGGCAAGTGACTTGACTTCAGTGAAGTTTCTTGCCAGACTGGGGAGTGTAGGAGAGGCCTGACCATAAATAAAAACAGTGATATGAAAATATGATGAATGGGAGGAGCTGAAAATGTCTCAGTCATTCTTTCTGCAGCTGATGAACTAATTCAGTGTCATTCCAGCTATACTTGACTTGGCTGTCCTTTCTATCCAAGAACACTTAGTTGCCGCTCATTTTCAGTTCAGAGGTCTGAATGATTAGGATCAGCTAGTGAGAAAAGTTGCATACTGATGTGTGTCAGTTGCTTACTGATTTTGATAGTCTACAACTTTGAATAATGCAAATACTTAACAACAGCAGCAATATAATGCTATGCTATTGATGTACTCCAAAAAGTATACATCCCCATTATGTAAGTGCTTGGTATAATCATTATATACTGGCCATGTTTAAATCCATCTTAGGGAGCTTTAAATTAAAAAGTGAATTAGTGCTGCAGTCCGATAGGTTTTTATCACTTCATGGCTTGAAAAGAGTCACCGAACAGCATATCTAGCAAGTGTTTTTATCCAGTCTTTTCCACAGTGTATAAATAATAGTCCAGTAGCTGGAAACAAAACATGTTGCTTATTCTCATTTCTGGACTTCAGTTTGTAACAGTGGAGTTAATTCTGTAGCAGTAACAGCACCAATAAGAGGAAAATTGCCTAGTGCATAACTGCATCCAGTCTTAACAGGGGGCATATCATAAATGCCAAATAGAAAGCAGTGAAAAAACCAGAGTGGAGCTCTTTGGCACCTTATGCTTACTGCAGAAGATGTAATAAGTGTTTTTTTTCCCTGTATAATAGCCTGGCTTTAGTATATCCTATTGGCAGGAACCTGTCTTTTGATTATGAGACTGTATCCGAGATGCTAAGCATGTGTCAATTGGAAGATACAGTCATTGGGATAAATTGCCCAGTATGACTCCCACTGTATGACCGACACACAAATCTGTGGCTATCATTTGTTACTCTAAAAATCCTGGAGATAGAGGAGCTCTAATGATAACTAATACTGAGAAATTGATTTAACTAATAGTGATGAAGGCAGCACAAGCTAATCACTTTTTCTAAAGGATGCAGAGAAACATTCTCTTATATTTATTGTGTGGGGATGAAATTGGTTTCATTTAGACTGTTCATTATGGATGAATGTTCTTGGTCTCCTCTGGGATCTGTAGTAAATTCCAAGAACTTGTGGGGGTCCTTCTCATCAGTTTGTTTGAGGATATCTGGCTACAGCTTACAGGATAATTTAGAGCACTAGCCGAGCTCATGCTTTGTCATGGGTGGCCAGGTCTGGTGGTCGTTCAAGGTCTGAAGAAGCAACCAAGATCTAACGGGAGTCTGCAGAGTCCATCCAGGAGATCCATGAGTAAAAAGGGCAGAGCACGGGGTCAGGAGACCGTCTGGCTTAGGTATCTGAGAGACCAAACCAGAGTTGGGTTAGGGAGCCGAAGGGTCAGGCCAAACTCCAGGTCTGCGAGCAAGGTAGGTAGAGAATCCATCGGAGAGTTGGTAGGGGCACGAGCCCAAGGGCAAGGAAGCCTGGGTACAAGGTTGAGCCCTGTTGCTCGGACACTTCCTCTTCCAGGTCAAGGATTTTTATAGCAGGGGTAAAGGATGGGCTGGCCCTGGCTGGCCACTCCAGTTGCAAAGAGTAGATAGATCACTAGGCCCAGATAGTGGGTTCTGCTCACCTGTGTCCACCCCAGTGCTCAGCTGAGGAGGTGGCAGACCAGGAGTGGCAAGCTGAGGCCCCAAGTTCAAGGTTCGGAGTGAGACCCAGGTTCCATTATACTGCCTATGTTACTGAGGGCAAAGTACTTGGTCCCCTGGGCCTCTGTCCCACACCTGTAAAATGGGAATAATGATACTGGTTAAATATTGTGAAGCCTTCAAATACTACAGTCTTGGAGTTCTCAGAAAAAGCACAGAAAATACAGTGTTCTTGTAAGGAATAGAAGACATAACTTGCTTAGGTAAGAACTAATCCTGAAGCACCATTTATGTGGGCTGCGTGCTGTCTCTGGATCTCTGATGCTTGGAGAACTGCTGGAATCTTGTTCTATCACACATGGGTTTCCTTGCCTTTGGCTTGGACTTGGCAGACGCACACTTCTTTCCTTGACTGCACTAGAGGTGACGCAGCATTGCTACAATAGTCCTCCCACCTTCCAAGCCTGTTTAAAATCCCCAGTTTGTAAGGAAAAGAGCTAGAGTCCTATTTTAGTCTTTATTAGGAAACTCTGCTCTAAGCAGCTAATGAGTTGTCTGCAGGCGGGGTGTGGAATAGCTGGCTTGTAGTGTAGTGTGTTGTCAGAGCAACATGTATACTTAGGGTGGAGACAGGGACAGGGGAATCTTACATAATAGCTGCCTTCTCTGTATACCTGTGGCAAGCCAACACAATTTATAAACACCACATTCAGCCCAACTTCTGGGTAATGCTGTTTAAAACAATCAGCCATGGCGAGCTCATTAAGTTAATTGAACTTATTGACAGATGATTCTAAATGTAGAATTATCAACAGACCCTCCTGCTGGAGTAGTATTAATACATTACCTTTTTATAATTGCTAGTTCCCATCTGTGCTGTTGGAGATACGAGAGTCAATGATTTTGCTCCAAAGCTAGTATTTATTTATTTTTTAAAATATAGATTTTCCTTCTAGCTGGCCCTGCCAGTCAGCTCTGCATGCTGTTACAGATAAGGCGGCTATGAATTTTGTACTGCTTGATCTCTTCCATTAGGATTTTGACTGAAAGGCATGTATGGATTCCTCCAGCATCTCTAACAGTCTTGGAGCTATGTTCTGGCTGTGCCAGGACAGGAGGAGAACAGGTCAAGGAGCCCTTTGTTTTTCCTTTCCATCACTCTGGGCAAGAGATGGCTTTAATTTGGCTCAAGAGCAGATGTGATGGGAGTGAGGGGGGTGGCTACTTACAACTGGGGTTGATTGGGATGAAGGCAGTGTGTCTAGGTGGGACTGCTATCCTGTCCTTTGCAAAAACTCTGTCTGCAGGGTAGGCCTTAATTTTAAAGGTATGGCTGGACTCCCTTCACCAAATGCTTTCCCTTCATGCCTTTTGTTGGTATAATACCACTCTTTACCACTGCTGGAAAACACTAATGGCCTTTTCTGTCTCTTTACCTGTCCTGTCCTGTCCAGTGATTGGTAAGATAACTCATCCCACACTTTCTTTAGTGTATTGCTGCTATCTGCTAATACAGTAGCTTCTTCAGAACAGGCAAGAGGTAGTCTTTGTGTTTAAGGGCGTTCTCATTTAAGATGGCAAATATCTTGCAATGGGAGGAGGAAATGCCTCAATTGCTATAATATACATGAACACACCTAACTAGTGATTCATTTGACAAAAAAAGTGTCACCATCCACTGTTTCTTTCACACACTCTCATTGTATTTGCAGCATCTCTTCAACTCGCTGTCTAAACAGAAAAGTGTGTGACCACATCTCTTGGTCAATTAGAAATGCGGACTGAATTTTCCGATACTCTCTCTATTATGGCCTGATCGCTAGACAAAGCTGATTTGATTACATCCTCTGGCTGAGCATCTAAAACCTAATCAATTATTGTGGAGAAATGGAGCAGTTGAATAAGATTTCATTTAATATGTTTTATTATTTTGTATCTGAGTAGGAGGCAAGCAGACAGAGTAAAATAGCCCATAAAGAAATTGGCTCATATTTCTTCTTTTAGCTTTATGTTGTTTACAACAATATTTGAAGGCCACAGTGCCTTCACTATACAGTGAGCTGAGCTTTTGGTACCTCACATTTCTCAGCAACAGCAGTGTATAAAATCTCAGTGTGTATTGCCAAAGCCAGCGTTCAAAATTCATGCCCCTATGAGTCCTGAGATTTAACGAAACAGCATGAACGATGGCAACAACCTTCCCCGCCCCCTGCCCTCCTTCCCCCCACCCCCCTTTCGCATCTTTACACTTAACTTTGTATAACAAAGCCAAAACAGTAGATTCTCATTTAATAATGACTCCAGAAGCAGAGGATTTTCAGGGAAATGTCAATTATTAAATTGCCAGAGTGGGCAGCAGTGGAGTATAGCCACTGAACGTATTTAGAACCGAGGCCAGTAAGGAAGAGGAGCCCTTTCTTGTCTCAATATCCACCTCTGCTTAATAAGCCAAACATTGTTATCTCCTAGGATATAGTTCTGTTGACAAAAACAGGGGAGCTGGAAAATAACGTTATCTGGATTGGTTTGCTCTTGTCTTTTGGTATTAGAAAAACCACGGGACCAAACTGTTTCTCAGTGACTTATTTTACCTTGCATAACTGGTGAATTTGTTCCACCAGTTTCAACCTGTTGACAGGGCCCAATGCTGCAATGCTTCCTCTTATCTGACACCAGGGGGAATGCTCCTGTGAATGAGATACATGAGTTTCAAAATCCCTGTATAGGGGCTGATGCCAGCAATAAATGGGGAAACAATGCACTAGCAAAGAGGTGTCTGAATGAGGAGCAGGTTGGGTGAATGCGTGACACCCTTCGGAGTCCTCTAGGCTCCTTGGACTCTGCTGCTTCTGTTAGTGATGTAGCGATCTATTTGAGGTGCTCCAAGCATGGTATAAGCATCTAGTTAGAGCTTGTCTTGACAAACTGAGGAAGTATAGGATGAGGGAGGAGTTGCATGCAAAGCATTATTGCACTAAGTAGGATCTTCTACATGAGGCTTTCCAAAGTGCTCTTCTGGGGGTAGGGTTAGGTAGTGATGAGGATACTGAAGACACACAGGGCCACTGAGTGACTGAGCAATGATGTGTATGGTCCAGTGTAGAAGGTACTAGAGCAGGGTAGGCAACCCCCTGGCATGCACACCAGAGTGTGGCACACGACTGCATTTTGCTTGGCACTTGTACCTTGTGGAAGGGGCCGGGCCTGCACTGCCACAGTAAGGATCGGGCTCCGCGTGAGGCCCCTGCCATCTGTCCCTGGCATGCCAACATCTTACAAGTCAAGGTTGTGCGTGTTTTTGGCACTCTGCCCAAAAACGTTGCTGATCCCTGTACTAGAGTATGACCTGGGAGATCTAGGTGCTAGTCTGGTCACCACCAGTGAGTTTATTGGTTGACCTTAAGTCCGTCACTTCTTTGTTTCAGTTTTCCCTGTTTGTAAAGTCTGAATATGATGCATTTCTGGTGTTTAAATCACTTGGGGCTCCATAGAAGAAAAACAGTTTGGAGGAGCTAGATATTAATCATGTCCCCATTCTTTTTCCAGTTCTAACAGCTTACTGGCATTGAAACCCATACTTTTCATCTCCTGAAACAGAGTTATTTAATGTCTCATACTTTTATGTTGCTGGACTTCTATGTTCAATCTGATTTTTGTAATAGAGTGCTATGGCATCAATACTGACTATAATAAACCCCAAATGCTCCCTTTTCTCCATTAAATATAGTATGTGCTTGGTGAACTGGCATCTAGTTTCACACATCCTTTTTGGCAGAATGCTAGAAGTATTCTTATGAACTGATTTGGAAGAAGTTTCTACATCCTGTCATTCCTGGTAATTAAGGAACGGCTCTAAGAGATGACATTGGTTGTTATCTGTATCTTCTTAGGAAAGCAATATTGCATATGTGATCACCAGGCAGAACTCTGAGAGGCACTAGGTACCCGCAACCCTTTTCTCCCATCAGCTCTGGGGATTTGGTCTCATACTTGGGAGTACACATTTCAGAAGTGTTTTGCTCCTTCTGCACTTCTCTTTTATTAGTGTTTATTCATGCATTTCGAAGGACTTCACTAGAAAAAGTAGCCTCTAAGTAACTATGTCACTCTTTCGTCCATCTCTTTCCCTTCCTCCACGTTTCAGCCTGCAAAATACCACAAGCAACATTTACCCAATGGAAAGGTATCTTTATGGCTTAAAAATACTGGTGCTGATAGAAGGTGATCATTATCAATTCTGTTGCACTGTGCTAGCCTAGCTAGAGCTGGACAAATGATGGACTTTTTGAAACGAAGGGCTGAAATTTGTATGTGAAGGGAGGAGAAACTTAAGGTCTGACAGAAACAAACCTATAGGTATGTGGTTTTAGAGAGGTTTTTTTGGATGAAATGAGAAACCAGTCCATTTATTGTGGGCCAACCTGAATTGTTTTATTTGAAACAAAATGAAATCTTCCATTTTGGGGTTTCTTAATCCTGCAAGAGACCATATTTCTTTAAACTTTTAACAAAAGGGATTCTATTTTGAAACAAGGTCAAAGTTTTCTATTTTGGAAAAAATGGCCAACTTTTAGCATTTCAGAAACGAAAGGTTTCATTGTGATTTTCTTGAGATGTTTCAAGACTTTTGAAATGATTCCTGCTTTTTTCAGCAGAACTATTTGTCAAGTTTACTCAATCTAATAATCTAAAATGTTTTTGTTGAATTTCCCGTTTATGAAAATACTTTAATCCAACTTAAGCCACCACTCGCAAGTAATAATTACTTCTGGTATCTAACAGGAGAAAGCCTCTGTAGAAACACTGATAGCACTGTGCACTTTCCTAGAGGAACCTTAATAGGTTTTTATAATTAACAACACTAATTTTTTTCTTTTTTCCCCCTAGGTGAGCTCCTCTTATCAGAAAAGTAAAATATTCCTTTGTATTAGTAATATTTATTTGGAAAGGATTTGAGAAATACTAGGCAGTTAGGAAGGATAACCGCAAGTTGTATTGAGAGTCAGTTGAAGAACCACAATTATTTCCAAACATCTTGACTCTCAGTCCCCAGTGACGTTCTTCTCCAGGCTGTCCATGGAAATTTAATGTTTTCTTTCCTCTGGCTTTTTCTCCCAACCTAAGCATTTCCTAGACAGGCAAAGACTCGCATTTCCAGTTCTCTTGCATTATCATCTTTATTATTGAGATACTGCTTTTTTTAGAACAGGAAAAAGGCTCCTTGGTCTGTAAAGGTTTTGCAGTAATTTCACTGACCTTTTTCCATTATCAGAGTTCATGGTGCTTATGGAATTTGCCCCAGGTAGTAAACTAGCAGCTACTTCATTAAAATAACTTGTAATGATCTGGGAGTTGTATATGCAGTTGCACCCCTTCCTGAGAAAGTTATGATTAATTGCCAGGGTCATTGATAGCATTGGTAAATGATACAGATAGATCAAAGGACTGACAAGAATACAAATAAGATTCATTTGTAGGCCATATTGATTTGCCAAGGGACATCTGAGAACTCCCAGTGGAGTTTAGGTCCTGTCTTTCATCAGTTTCTCATAGCATTGTACTAAAGCAATCATGACTTGTAATCAGAATAGCAGAGCGGCCTCTTTTAGTGGGCATGGTTTGAATCTGAAAGTTGTCTAAAACAGCAGGTAATTTTTAGCATAATGCATTATTGCTGAAAGGGCAAGGAAGTTGCCCACAATTCCCCGCTTGGTCAAGATTTGAGCAGTTACTTAGGCAGGTATTCTGGGAGGCCTTAGGGTCTGCTAGTGAATGAAGAGGTGAGAATGAAATATTGGCTCTGCTAGTGATTGGGAAGCACGATCTACAAAGTCATGAAATATGCTTGGTTTCCACATTTGAAGAGGACTGCAGATGCCAAATAAGCCACTTTTAGACATGACCCAGTGTGTTTTATTAAACCCTTATGTGTTAAAATACGACACTTGCAATTAAGGGTTGTCCAGAGTCCATCAAGAGCCTATTGATTTTTCTGCCAAGTCACCCTATTAAATATGCATGGCATAAGCTTTGTAATTTAAACATGTAAGAGTTTTGTATAAATACCTTTTTTATAGTTAGCTTTCACAAAAAAATTCCATGTTGGCAGCATCAAAAAACAAATTGTAGAAAGTCCAAAAAAAGAACTGCTTCGCATTGAGGACCCATCTTTGTTGCAAGAAGGAAAAGTGTCAGTAAGTGAATATGTTCATGATCTGGAGAAGGAACATTCGGTTTGAGGGGCCACTTAAGAATCTTGAATCTTCCAAAATGCAAAGTTAAAGGGCTCCCTTCTCCCCACTTCTTCCCTCCCACTGCCCTTTACAGCCCACTGAAAGTAATGGGAGCTTTCTGGTTGAGTTCATTGGGCACAGACTTGCTCTTTAATTCTGGATTGCACTTTCCTGCCCTACTTTAACTACTGTGTGTAACTGGAAGCCTGAAGATGGCAAGTGATCATTTGTAAAGGTATGGTCTTGCTTCACAGGCAAGTCTTTTGGGGCAGCTGAAGAACTGTATTGAAGACTCAGGTCAGCTGGCCAGAAAACACTTGTCAAAACACTTCTGAAATATCCTTTTCTAAGAATCATAGAGAAGTGAGACTGGCAGGGACCTCAGCAAATCATCAATCCCAATCCCCTACTCAAGGTAGGATCGTCTGTCTAAGCCATCCTAGAAAAGTGTTTCTTTAACCTATGCTTAAAAACTTTGGGAGCAGACTCTTGCAGGCACCCTTAAAACGTCAAAAACATCTTCAAAACTTGCCACAGGTAAAGCATGGGAGTAAAGGTAATTTCAATACTCTGACCCTGCAAGGGTAGTAAGTTGTTTGGACTGGTTTATTACCTGAACCAAATTACTTGAGCCATGCAAGGTTTTTAGCTAGTAGGCCTGATTCTGTATTCTTTGCCTATCTGACTCCTGTAGAATATTTTGTTTCTAGTAGAATATTTTGTTCCTTCTCTGATGCTTTAATAAACTATTCTCAAAGCTGGGCTGAAATTGATAGTGCTAGCTCTCAAACAAGAAAATACAGGAGCAGTTTGAGAATGAACCAGCCGTCTTGAGATTTTCAGTTCCAAATATGAGCACGCTTGGAGGGGGGTAGAGGAAAAGGAGAGAATTACTGGAAAAATTCTCATACTGGGGCTTCCAAAAGGGAAAGAAAGATGAGAATGAGAAGCACAGAAATAGTTTATTATTTTTGAAAGGTGAAGTTTTAGGGCCCGAGGTTTTTTTTGTTTTTTTTTCCCTTCGTATTTTTTCCCAATTTAACTTTATTGACTTAGGATTTACCTCTGATTCCCACGGGTGAAAGCAAGAAGAGAATCAGGTCTGTGGGCTGGAGCCCCTTTCTGCATTGCTGTTGACAACACGCAAATTAAGCAAAAATGGAGTAATTCTAGGTTTTTGGTTTGGCAGTTCAGATGTCTGGTATTTAGCTCCGTTAACTCTAGGTGGATTTATAAAACTTCTTCCAAACTAAAGGAGAAGTGCAGAGAAATGCAGAAATTCTCACCAGAGTGGATGGCCTGTAGAAAAAGAGTCTGTGGGAACTAAACTAGCTAGGAGAAATGAGATTAGTAAAAGTGCCCTCAGTTGGGTAGGGAGGCTGAGCACTGTGGGCTTGTTCCAGTTGTCTTGCATGTAGGAGATCAGTTGTTTTTATTCCTGCAGTTTATTTTAGGGCATTTTTCTTTTAAATGTCCAGTTTCAATAATTCTGTAGCTAATAAATCACAGAAGCAACACAAAACCTCCAGCTGAATACATTTTGCAAATTAACTGGATCTATCACAGATGCATCTCTGGCATATTGTAAGCTACCCAGTTCCTTTCTATATTTTAAGTTGGCTGATATCCATTTGACTCTGGGACATCACTTGGAGGGTAAGACTGTATAGCTGTTGTGTTATAATACCAATCCTTTCATTAGCCAGTGAGGATAGCACCTGTATCTCACTGTCCAGCTAAAAGACTTGGTTCCTGCCTGTTTGAATGTATCCTGCTGTTGTGACTGCTAGATCATTCTCTGTTGGGGAGGTCTGGCTGGCAGCAGTGTCATCCTGGTTGATCAACAAACACCTGCCGTTAATCCACATGATGAAGTTAGGCTTCAAAGTGACCCTCAAGGCTCAGTTCTCTGTCTGGGTACAAGAAAAATTGAGTGCCAGTGCAGGGGTATATTTAGTGTAGGTTAATGCTAGTGGTAGGATTTTGCAGGTGTGTGGCTGGGTATCATTATGTTATCTTGCCTTTTAAATGATGCTACAGCTACCCGAGTGATAGAGAAACTGCTTTTGATATGTTTTAAAAGGCAAGCTTGGGAACAAAAAATCATAAGCTGGCTGAACACTAGGAACCAAGGACTTAACATTGATACTGATTTTATAGCATATTATAATCTACATGATGCCTGAATTCTTTTCACATATCACAAAGGTGATAAAGACCATCCCCATTTTGGATAGGCATCGATCTCCCAGTAATCCCTTTCTTTTCCTCTAGTAACCGTTTGTCTGCTATCCCTGGGAATTTTTCTCCCCCTCACATTTCACAGCTCTATGGATTCCCTTTTACTATGGATGTGTGCTTGCTTTTCTCCTCAGACCTGAAGAAGAATGTCTTGCATTTGAAAGCTTGTCTAACTCTATCCCAGCGCTGCAGTTGGTCTCCAATAAAATATATCATCCAAAGAAATCCTTGTCTCTTTGATATGTTACCAATTTGCAACAAATCAATCCAGTATCTCTTCCTTCAGGCACCATACAAATCCTGTGGGTACAGAATGGCGATGGAAATTGGACCAACCTGAAATGATCTTGCAGGAAGCTATTGAAAACCATCAGAGCTTGATCAAGCAATTCAGAGGTAAGTGTGGGCTAGCCTTCTTCTTAATGGAACTCTTAGGAGTATCCAAGCGGACATCAACGCAATATGAATCAAAATCTCTGTAGCCTGCAGAGCACTAGAAAAGAAATGAGGGAGTTGTACACACATCACTGGGAAATTTTTCTGGAACATTATTTACTCTTTACTGTCCTGGGTCTGTCTTGATTACACCACTAGCCACTGAGTTACTGGCTGCTGTTGTCTGGGAGCTGAATGGGACTCCTTCTCAGATACCAAGCAGCGATGTAGTGTAGTCCTTACTTGGTTGTCAGCAGTTCCTGTGATGCTTGAGCCAGGCTGGGTGGCCTTTTACAACACAAAATGTGAAGGACAGGAAAGAACGGAAAGTAATCCCCATTTAACTGGAGCAGAGTGAGTGCTATGTAGCCTCAGTGGATTGACATTTGCAAGCTCGTGCCTGAATTCTCCAACCAACTAGTTTACGGACTCAATTTTTGCATCTTGAAGGATTTTGCCCATACAACTACAGCTGTTGTCATTTGTAAATTGGTAGTTCTCAGCACCTCTGGAAACCAGGCCACTGGCTGTGTACTCTGAATCCTTACTGGTTTTTCTTCCTATGTGGGTTACTTGTTAGCAAAGCCCCTTTCTCTCATCTCCTCCAAAAACAGGAAACGTAGTTATTTAGCCAAGGTCAACTTTTATGCATAAGAGAAGCCAGCCAGCAATGTTCTTTCTTATTGGCACGGGAGGTTGTTGTGTGTCAGGAGGGAAATGAAACATCCATAAAATGTGCAAGACAAGTAATTCTTTGTCTTGGATGTCATTTTGGGAACCCATTTGTTTATCTTGGCTGAACACAAGAGAAGACCGGATAGATTAGAAACAAGACAAGGAGAAATTTTAATTGGCAGAAAGGAGCGATTCTGTCATGTTAGTTGGGGTTATAGAATAGTAAGACTGGTTAGATTCAGTAGGCTCCGTTTCTCCTTTATCACAAAGTGGCTGATTTAAATCCTCTTGCGTTCTGAGAGAAATGTTTTTGGGGTCTAATTCTGACAGAGCTCATTTCATGCAACAAGGTCTGACTATGTATCTCCTGCTGCCTGTAATGTGTGCTTGTGGGGAGAGTCCAGGTATGCAGTTTATGAGAAGACTGGAGCAGGGCAGAGATGGAGAAGTCAGGGCTGAGGTGCTCGAGTGGGGTAGGGGGCAGATGAAGTGGATGGGAGGGTGATTGGTCCTGGTGGTGTGTCTTGCTTCTTACTCACCCTAGCACTGTTAACTAACTATCAGGATAGGGATAGTGCCATTTCAAGAAGCTGCAGAATGTGCTTCTCAGCCTCTGCTTCATTTGCTGTGTGTGGACAGGGAGAGCAACATAGAGGAGAGCCGGAACAGAGGCCACAGTAGTAGCCTCCCTCCAGCTCAGTCTGGAAATCCTCAGGATTTCACTGCTGCTGGTGAGATGCAGCTCAGCAGGTGTCCTACCTGGAAGAAGCCTTGGCTTGAAAATTTTGTCTGAGTGAAAAGTAGGCTGCATAGCAAATTTTGACCCGGAGGTCACAGCAGCTGTCTGGAATAGAGACTTGCTTTAACCTAGGGTGAGAGTGGTCATGTTTAGCATTTAGGGTATAATCCTACTGTATGTACATTTTTCAAAGTTGTTTTTCATATTATTGAGTCTTAAAAGAATAAAAATCAGAAGTCCAAAAAGCATTTTCCCTTCTTGAATCAAACTCAACTTAAAATAACTGACTGATAAGGGTTTTCACTGGATTCCCCTTGTACATTATTTTGACTCTTAGAGCTTTAATATACGGAGTTACTGAGACAGTATTATGGTGTTTTTGGGAATAAGTATTCTGAATGTGCAGTAATGAGACAGGATTGAGTTGTAGTATAGTTGTAGTATAGTGCTTTCTTAGGGGAAAAAGGCGCGTTGCTCAGAGCGAAAAAAGCTGAAGATGTTCCACATTCTATACTGTCCCACCCTGCTTGCTGAAACCAGGGTGCAGGGGAATCTTTAAATGGAGTTTCAATATTTGAAGTATAACAATTCCCTTTTCCGTCTCATTTTTTTCCTCCTCTTGTTCCTCCCTTTCTAGTTCCCCCTCTGCCCCAAATGTAGATGGCAGTATTTGGGAATTTGAGGTAGAAGTGTCATGGATCTCATCAAGAAATGCTTGTGCAGGAAAAAAAAAGAAATATTAATTCTATTTTCTGGAGCTTTATTTTCTATGAAGCCAATTGTGAAAGATTTAATTAAGCTTGCATGTACATCTGCAGCTCAATTATATTTGACCTTGAGCTCTGATAAGAGCTTGGAAAGTGTCACGGATTAGAATTATACTGAGAAAAAACAAATGTGACATCAAATTTTAGGGTGGTGGATTGTAACAGGCTTCCCGTCCTGCAGGTATTGAAGCAAGAAGGCATTTTAAAGAGAGCGGAAGAATAGGAAAAGGGAAACAAGCCCAGTGACTGGCTTAACTTGCACTGTGAATTTTATATAGCTGTTCCTTAAAGTGCCTAGAGAAGAGGAGAGCATGAACGAAGAAGAAACTAGGTTAAAAGAACGTGGAGCCACTGGAAGCTGAAAGGTGCATGGCACCTTGGAGGATCCAGCTCCCTTATGTGGTGCTGAGTCTGAGTTGTTCTCCGTCTGGATCATAAGTGCCTCAGGGCAGAGCACACAGCTGTGCAGTGCCACAAGAAGTCCATCAGCATGTCCACAAATAGTACATTGGATTTAATTATGATAGATTAAAAGAGAGCAAGGTTTAAGCAGTGTGAGAAGCTAGATTGCTTTGTGGTTTAGGGAGGAGCAATTTGCGGAGAAGACAGATGACAACTCGACTGTAGATTTTTACATCTATCTGGCTTGCTGTGGAGTGCCACAGGATAACTCGTGACTTCAGTCAAGTTACCCTACTGGGCACTACAGCTGCTAGTAAAGGTGTTTGAGGATAGACACCCCCACAAGACAGAGTGGACCTAGAATATTAAAGCTACAGTGGAATAAGCCTTTCTAGTGTGCTGTAACCTGAGAATCAATGGGGCATTCAAATTACGCGATGTTATTCAGATTACATTGCAATTTATTGTTTGAATTAATTTGCATTTTGGCATCTGATATCTCATAATATCTTAACTCGGGGCAGTCCAACTGGTGGCCTGCGGGCTGCATGATGCCTGCAAGGAGTTAAATAGTAGCACCCAGGCGCCCATCTGTCTCCTGCTCCCCACAGCTGGGGGCTCCAGCTCCCTCTTCTGGCTCTCTCTCCAGGTGGCAGGATGGGGTGGTGCAGCATGTTGCAGCTTACAGTGCTGGGGGAGTCTGCACCTGGGGTGCCTGAGGCGTGATGCTGCAGGAGAGCACATGGCTGGGGAGCATAGGGTAAGGAAAGGTGCCTGGGTGTGTGGCGCGGCGGGGGTGTACATGGTGGTGCAGTGTGTGTGGGGTTGGGGGGAAGGGGTTTGGGGTTGTAGGCAATGTTGTGTGTATTAGCACTAGATTTATGACCCAGAGGCCTTGTTCTGGGTGGACCCAAGCCCTCAGACTAACCACAGCCTTTCCATTCGATGATAGGCAAATGTATTGATACACGGTGATAACAGAAAAGAATAATACAAGCAGTTCTATAGCTACCAATCCTAGAGCTGTCATCAGAGTCGAGATATGTCTCGCCAGGACATGACCTTCACTCTGAGGTTCTCTCTTGAACTTCATATGTCAGCAGTCTGGAGGTTAGAGGCCAAGGCGCTCCTCCCCCTCCCCAGTTTGGTGGATGAGATGGGCTGGTGGTATGCCTTCTGTCCATGGTACCTCGGGTTTCCATCTCGGGGACCCTTTGTCAGGGAACCCTTTTCTGGGATGGGGGACCCTTCATTGCTCTAAAATCTCTGTTTTTGTGTTCTTTTCCCCTCCTGATGACTCTTCATCCGTGGCTGTTGTGGATTGGTCTCTCTGTGGTCGTCATACTGTCCACGTTCTGTTGTATCAGCATATTCCTTTGCGTCACAAACCCATTACATACATGCATCCTAATTTGGGTTTTCCAGGCCTTCTCCTAATTTGGTCTGTTCCCTCAAAACCAGAACCTCAGGCCCCCACTCTCTTGGGCCTTGTGAACTGGTTTCACCTTGTTATGCTATGGAACAGTGTGGTATATGCCCACTATTTCCCAGGCTATGTGTATATCCGTTAGCCTTGTTGTGTTAGACACTCTGTGAGAATTGTGTGACTGTGTGACCAGGCCTTTAGAAATGAATTAACCCTTGCTGCCGCCCTGGACTGTTGTTCTCATGTGTGTGTATATATATTGCCTATAAGCCAATTCCCAAAAGCAAACCTCTAAATACCATTTTCTAGCCATCAGTGTGTAGCCCTGAGGACACAGCAGGGCATGCAGCCCCCTGGCTGCTTAAAATTTGGACAGCCCTATCTTAAGCTATAGCTACCTGAAGTTACGATAGCAAGTCAGTTCCTCTGAGTAACTGCCTGTGTGTAGATTCCTGCCACACAATAAATGCAAAGAAAAAGTTTACTTCTCATTGTGCAAACAAGCAGTTATTGTCGAATAGGTGGTGTACTGTAAGTTCACACTGTGCATAGCCTTACAGTTGGTTTTTAATTCTATCTTTTGTGTGCGCACATACTTGCCTCCACATCCCAGAGGAAATGGCGAACTTGTCTTATTCATCTAATTCGTTATTGATCCCATTTACTCTTGGAAAAGGAGCTATTCAATAAAAGGATGCAGAATTATTTGGGTTTTCCCTTTGCAGTCAGTTCATTTGTATGCAGGTATTTTTTTGTGTGTGCATGCTTAAAAATGAAACCCTCTCCATCTCCATCTCTATGCTGTTGTCCTGCTTTGTACAGTTTTGAAGCCCAACGACATTAATTAATGCCATATAATTCTCCATTAGTGTAACTGATGGAGAGAGATCTCATTGATTGGGAAGTAAAGTAGACAGGTGTAGGATAGTTTATTTGATGGATATTTTTTCTTGGTACTGACTAGTAAATCCCTGTGCCCTTCACAAGGGCACATGCACAATAGAAACATAACTCAAAAATAGAAGAGCAGGTATCGTAGATGTGACAGTCCTGGATTAGGAAAGCGAGATCTCGGCTGGAGTGGGAAATCCTAGTGGTATGAGTGGAGAGGACACGAGAGAGAGGTCACTTACCTTGATGCTTATGTGTTTACACAAGGTTCTTAATACTGCCTTGTATTATAGTATTGGTGCAGCGTGAAGGGGGAAGCCTAGTTAACTTCTATATAGCATATAATTCATGCTGGTCAAACAATTGCAACACATCCCCAATTGCTGATGCTACTATTGAATAGCCGGGATCCTCCTTCCTAGTTGGTTAATATTCCCATTTTTAGTCCTGTAGTGTCCCTAGAGAACAAAGATTAGAGCTGTCACCTGCCTGTGTGCAACTCTTGCTTGCTTAATATGCATCAAACTCCCTGGTTCTGTTTACAAACCTCCTTCTCTATTTAAGGCTGGGGCTGTATCCTCAGAACACCTTTTTATCTTGGCATTGCGGCAGAGCAGGTAATTTTCTGTACCATTTAAGCTGCTGTGTCTAAGCAACACAAGGTGAGTTGAGGACCAGGTTTCAAAACTAGTGCTCATGCTTGCTCTCTCTCATTTTATTTTTTTCCCCCTTATTACTTAGGATCTTATTCAGGTGTATCAAGGCACATCCAGTGAATGTAAAATGACATCCGCAGAACAGATTAAATCATTTCACAAGGGGGGAAGGGGGATGTTACTGGGTAGAATAGAAAGTTATTCACCCGCACATAACTAGCATGAATCTGGATTGCATATTTAAGGACTAAAAGTGCTACATTCACTCTGTTAACTTGAGCGGAGCTGTGTTGATTGACATTGGCTGTGGATCTGGCCCATTGTTTCCTAATGACAAATAAATCTTGATGAGATTTTTAGTAGGTAAAATTAGAGGTAGGAAGCAGCTGCTTGTTTGGTCTCTGATACGAAAGAAGGTGCAGAAGGACTGCTTACAAGTTGGTAGCCTGTTACTGGGAGGTGTTGTGTTGTCTTTCTGGTTTTAGAATTAACCAGCCTTCTTCCTTGTAATGGTCAGTACATTTAGTCCATACGTGATCTCTCTTCCCAAAAAATATTTAAGATATGCTATCAGTGCAGAATTTTGTGTTAAGGTTCTTTCTTTCTCACTTGCTTATTTGTTCTCTTCTTTCTTCCCCCAGGAGTGCCAGGTGTAAAAGCAGATCGCTTTGAAGAAGCAATGGTAGCAAAGCACTGTGCCCTCTCTCTGGTTGGAGAGCCAATTATGTACCCCGAAATCAACAGATTTTTAAAATTGTTGCACGGTCACCACATCTCTAGTTTCCTGGTTACAAATGCACAGTTCCCAGAGGAGATTAGGTGAGTGTAATACAATGTGTGTCTCTCAAAGGCATTTTGGCTTATTCTAAAGATCTGTTTTGTGCTTGTGTGGAGATGGAAACCCATGACACCACAACAATAGATCTGTCTAGGTCTCCCTGCTATTCTTATCTTCTTCCTCCTTCACAGCTTGATTTTGTTTTCTGTACCTCTTTACTCCAGTGTGATTATTTAGAAGCGAATACATACAGTTGCACCAAACATTCTTAGTACAGGCTGCTGGGGAGGTCTGTTTTGTCCTTGTGAATTTTAGGGGGGAGTGAAAGACGGGCTGTATTTTGCATTTGGGAATCCAGGAGTCTAAAAGGAATATGGTTCATGAGTAGAGCAGGAGTTAGAACTCGTCAGAACTACTTAGCTCATTTGCTTCATGTATGACCTTGGCCAGTTGCTCAGTATTTGTTTTCATGTCTCTATCTGCAACATAGGAATTAATAATTTACAACCTGTCTCACGGAAGGAGTTGTGAGCATTAATGTGTGAGAGGCATTTTAAGACACTGAGAATACAGGCTATGGGCAAATGCAAAGTATGTGTGTATGTATTGACTTATTTTTAAGTATGCTTGATACCTTTTTAATAACAAATTCGAACAAAGTACAAACATTGTTAGAGCTTGCCCCCTGTCTTCTGTAACAGCTGGGGTGCCTGGGAAGTATTGTATTAATACAATTGCATTGTATTAATTGGTTGTGTAGTGTAATAATTAACAATGATTAATTAAGAGTGTGGACTCCAGTTCCTCCTTGGTGTTGCTCAAGCAAAGTCAGGGAGTTACACAAGGGACAAGTTTGGTTTGTCTTGTTCCTGGTCTCTTATTTCAGCTGGATGCATTTACGTATTCATGGTTTCTGATATGGTGCGTTCCTTCCTACCCCTTCCCTTTTTGATCTGAATCAGGAGGGAGCGAGAGCCCCACAAATTTTTGAGTTAGTAATTATGGTACTCAAAGCCATTCCAAATGATTGGGCAATTGTGTAATCAAGTTACTTTTCAAACCATGTATTATGTGCCTGATAGACAGAAACTTCTTCCAGAAACTAAAAATAAAATTGATAAAAGAGAACCTAGGCTACATTTTGGTGATATATTTTAAATAAATGAATAAAACTATAGATTCACTCTCAAAGAATTGCAGCTGATCTTTGATCAGTCAAGGCAAAGGAATTTCTGGTGTAAGGCATTACAAAGTATTGTAGGGTGAGCTTAACTCAATAGTTGTCAACCAAGAAGAAACTAGAGTTAAAAATCAATTCCTAGTGACCCCTAAGTAGCAAAATCAGAACTTGGCATGTAAACTGGACAATTGGACCAGTGACTACTAGTGGCACAATCCAAAGCCGGCATTAGTAAGATTTGCTTTCAGACGCATACACTTTTATGAAGGCAAGAGGGATGTTATTGCTGCTGTCCATTTTTAAATTTCTTGGATCCAGTCACTAGTTGTGAATAAATGCTACGCATGTTCAGCTAATGATAATACTAAATTATTTTTTTAGCTGTGGACCAAGCTGCCTACCATATTTAACCATTAAATCCGTGTCAGGATCCCACATTGCCATCTCACGGTGCTGCTTCCTGATGTGCTTATCAGCTAACCCAACTCATTACTCTGAGTCATGCTGCACCCTCGGGCTGTGACTGTGCCTGAATTTGTCTTGTAACAGCTGAACACCTTGAATTCTGAACCTGGTCTCACAGACACGGATGCACTTGTCTAAGCATCAAAAGTTCTGTCTTGTGTGGGTACAATGGGGAAAAGTGAAACAAAAACTGGTAAAAATCCTTGTCTTGGGACTGCATTTTGGGGTAAGGAAAGGGGGCTGGGTGTGGGGCGCGGCGGGGGTGTACATGGTGGTGCAGTGTGTGTGGGGTTGGGGGGAAGGGGTTTGGGGTTGTAGGCAATGTTGTGTGTATTAGCACTAGATTTATGACCCAGAGGCCTTGTTCTGGGTGGACCCAAGCCCTCAGACTAACCACAGCCTTTCCATTCGATGATAGGCAAATGTATTGATACACGGTGATAACAGAAAAGAATAATACAAGCAGTTCTATAGCTACCAATCCTAGAGCTGTCATCAGAGTCGAGATATGTCTCGCCAGGACATGACCTTCACTCTGAGGTTCTCTCTTGAACTTCATATGTCAGCAGTCTGGAGGTTAGAGGCCAAGGCGCTCCTCCCCCTCCCCAGTTTGGTGGATGAGATGGGCTGGTGGTATGCCTTCTGTCCATGGTACCTCGGGTTTCCATCTCGGGGACCCTTTGTCAGGGAACCCTTTTCTGGGATGGGGGACCCTTCATTGCTCTAAAATCTCTGTTTTTGTGTTCTTTTCCCCTCCTGATGACTCTTCATCCGTGGCTGTTGTGGATTGGTCTCTCTGTGGTCGTCATACTGTCCACGTTCTGTTGTATCAGCATATTCCTTTGCGTCACAAACCCATTACATACATGCATCCTAATTTGGGTTTTCCAGGCCTTCTCCTAATTTGGTCTGTTCCCTCAAAACCAGAACCTCAGGCCCCCACTCTCTTGGGCCTTGTGAACTGGTTTCACCTTGTTATGCTATGGAACAGTGTGGTATATGCCCACTATTTCCCAGGCTATGTGTATATCCGTTAGCCTTGTTGTGTTAGACACTCTGTGAGAATTGTGTGACTGTGTGACCAGGCCTTTAGAAATGAATTAACCCTTGCTGCCGCCCTGGACTGTTGTTCTCATGTGTGTGTATATATATTGCCTATAAGCCAATTCCCAAAAGCAAACCTCTAAATACCATTTTCTAGCCATCAGTGTGTAGCCCTGAGGACACAGCAGGGCATGCAGCCCCCTGGCTGCTTAAAATTTGGACAGCCCTATCTTAAGCTATAGCTACCTGAAGTTACGATAGCAAGTCAGTTCCTCTGAGTAACTGCCTGTGTGTAGATTCCTGCCACACAATAAATGCAAAGAAAAAGTTTACTTCTCATTGTGCAAACAAGCAGTTATTGTCGAATAGGTGGTGTACTGTAAGTTCACACTGTGCATAGCCTTACAGTTGGTTTTTAATTCTATCTTTTGTGTGCGCACATACTTGCCTCCACATCCCAGAGGAAATGGCGAACTTGTCTTATTCATCTAATTCGTTATTGATCCCATTTACTCTTGGAAAAGGAGCTATTCAATAAAAGGATGCAGAATTATTTGGGTTTTCCCTTTGCAGTCAGTTCATTTGTATGCAGGTATTTTTTTGTGTGTGCATGCTTAAAAATGAAACCCTCTCCATCTCCATCTCTATGCTGTTGTCCTGCTTTGTACAGTTTTGAAGCCCAACGACATTAATTAATGCCATATAATTCTCCATTAGTGTAACTGATGGAGAGAGATCTCATTGATTGGGAAGTAAAGTAGACAGGTGTAGGATAGTTTATTTGATGGATATTTTTTCTTGGTACTGACTAGTAAATCCCTGTGCCCTTCACAAGGGCACATGCACAATAGAAACATAACTCAAAAATAGAAGAGCAGGTATCGTAGATGTGACAGTCCTGGATTAGGAAAGCGAGATCTCGGCTGGAGTGGGAAATCCTAGTGGTATGAGTGGAGAGGACACGAGAGAGAGGTCACTTACCTTGATGCTTATGTGTTTACACAAGGTTCTTAATACTGCCTTGTATTATAGTATTGGTGCAGCGTGAAGGGGGAAGCCTAGTTAACTTCTATATAGCATATAATTCATGCTGGTCAAACAATTGCAACACATCCCCAATTGCTGATGCTACTATTGAATAGCCGGGATCCTCCTTCCTAGTTGGTTAATATTCCCATTTTTAGTCCTGTAGTGTCCCTAGAGAACAAAGATTAGAGCTGTCACCTGCCTGTGTGCAACTCTTGCTTGCTTAATATGCATCAAACTCCCTGGTTCTGTTTACAAACCTCCTTCTCTATTTAAGGCTGGGGCTGTATCCTCAGAACACCTTTTTATCTTGGCATTGCGGCAGAGCAGGTAATTTTCTGTACCATTTAAGCTGCTGTGTCTAAGCAACACAAGGTGAGTTGAGGACCAGGTTTCAAAACTAGTGCTCATGCTTGCTCTCTCTCATTTTATTTTTTTCCCCCTTATTACTTAGGATCTTATTCAGGTGTATCAAGGCACATCCAGTGAATGTAAAATGACATCCGCAGAACAGATTAAATCATTTCACAAGGGGGGAAGGGGGATGTTACTGGGTAGAATAGAAAGTTATTCACCCGCACATAACTAGCATGAATCTGGATTGCATATTTAAGGACTAAAAGTGCTACATTCACTCTGTTAACTTGAGCGGAGCTGTGTTGATTGACATTGGCTGTGGATCTGGCCCATTGTTTCCTAATGACAAATAAATCTTGATGAGATTTTTAGTAGGTAAAATTAGAGGTAGGAAGCAGCTGCTTGTTTGGTCTCTGATACGAAAGAAGGTGCAGAAGGACTGCTTACAAGTTGGTAGCCTGTTACTGGGAGGTGTTGTGTTGTCTTTCTGGTTTTAGAATTAACCAGCCTTCTTCCTTGTAATGGTCAGTACATTTAGTCCATACGTGATCTCTCTTCCCAAAAAATATTTAAGATATGCTATCAGTGCAGAATTTTGTGTTAAGGTTCTTTCTTTCTCACTTGCTTATTTGTTCTCTTCTTTCTTCCCCCAGGAGTGCCAGGTGTAAAAGCAGATCGCTTTGAAGAAGCAATGGTAGCAAAGCACTGTGCCCTCTCTCTGGTTGGAGAGCCAATTATGTACCCCGAAATCAACAGATTTTTAAAATTGTTGCACGGTCACCACATCTCTAGTTTCCTGGTTACAAATGCACAGTTCCCAGAGGAGATTAGGTGAGTGTAATACAATGTGTGTCTCTCAAAGGCATTTTGGCTTATTCTAAAGATCTGTTTTGTGCTTGTGTGGAGATGGAAACCCATGACACCACAACAATAGATCTGTCTAGGTCTCCCTGCTATTCTTATCTTCTTCCTCCTTCACAGCTTGATTTTGTTTTCTGTACCTCTTTACTCCAGTGTGATTATTTAGAAGCGAATACATACAGTTGCACCAAACATTCTTAGTACAGGCTGCTGGGGAGGGCTGTTTTGTAATTGTGAATTTTAGGGGGGAGTGAAAGACGGGCTGTATTTTGCATTTGGGAATCCAGGAGTCTAAAAGGAATATGGTTCATGAGTAGAGCAGGAGTTAGAACTCGTCAGAACTACTTAGCTCATTTGCTTCATGTATGACCTTGGCCAGTTGCTCAGTATTTGTTTTCATGTCTCTATCTGCAACATAGGAATTAATAATTTACAACCTGTCTCACGGAAGGAGTTGTGAGCATTAATGTGTGAGAGGCATTTTAAGACACTGAGAATACAGGCTATGGGCAAATGCAAAGTATGTGTGTATGTATTGACTTATTTTTAAGTATGCTTGATACCTTTTTAATAACAAATTCGAACAAAGTACAAACATTGTTAGAGCTTGCCCCCTGTCTTCTGTAACAGCTGGGGTGCCTGGGAAGTATTGTATTAATACAATTGCATTGTATTAATTGGTTGTGTAGTGTAATAATTAACAATGATTAATTAAGAGTGTGGACTCCAGTTCCTCCTTGGTGTTGCTCAAGCAAAGTCAGGGAGTTACACAAGGGACAAGTTTGGTTTGTCTTGTTCCTGGTCTCTTATTTCAGCTGGATGCATTTACGTATTCATGGTTTCTGATATGGTGCGTTCCTTCCTACCCCTTCCCTTTTTGATCTGAATCAGGAGGGAGCGAGAGCCCCACAAATTTTTGAGTTAGTAATTATGGTACTCAAAGCCATTCCAAATGATTGGGCAATTGTGTAATCAAGTTACTTTTCAAACCATGTATTATGTGCCTGATAGACAGAAACTTCTTCCAGAAACTAAAAATAAAATTGATAAAAGAGAACCTAGGCTACATTTTGGTGATATATTTTAAATAAATGAATAAAACTATAGATTCACTCTCAAAGAATTGCAGCTGATCTTTGATCAGTCAAGGCAAAGGAATTTCTGGTGTAAGGCATTACAAAGTATTGTAGGGTGAGCTTAACTCAATAGTTGTCAACCAAGAAGAAACTAGAGTTAAAAATCAATTCCTAGTGACCCCTAAGTAGCAAAATCAGAACTTGGCATGTAAACTGGACAATTGGACCAGTGACTACTAGTGGCACAATCCAAAGCCGGCATTAGTAAGATTTGCTTTCAGACGCATACACTTTTATGAAGGCAAGAGGGATGTTATTGCTGCTGTCCATTTTTAAATTTCTTGGATCCAGTCACTAGTTGTGAATAAATGCTACGCATGTTCAGCTAATGATAATACTAAATTATTTTTTTAGCTGTGGACCAAGCTGCCTACCATATTTAACCATTAAATCCGTGTCAGGATCCCACATTGCCATCTCACGGTGCTGCTTCCTGATGTGCTTATCAGCTAACCCAACTCATTACTCTGAGTCATGCTGCACCCTCGGGCTGTGACTGTGCCTGAATTTGTCTTGTAACAGCTGAACACCTTGAATTCTGAACCTGGTCTCACAGACACGGATGCACTTGTCTAAGCATCAAAAGTTCTGTCTTGTGTGGGTACAATGGGGAAAAGTGAAACAAAAACTGGTAAAAATCCTTGTCTTGGGACTGCATTTTGGAAGCAGCATCTACAGCGTGACTATGCAGGCCTTGTGCTGGGAATGCCTCTGTGAAGTCTGTCTTCCTTGGCTGGGTTGTGGTTGTGACTGCAGTAGCTCTCGCAGTTGATGCCCTCTCCTTGGTAGGGGAGAACAATAAGCATGCATACCCTCACAGTTTTGAGCTCCACCATGTCTTTGGCAGATGGTGTGGCCCAGATGACACAGTATGGTGCAGGAATTCTTGACCATCCTCTCTTAGTACAGTCTCTGCTGTCTTATAGTCTAACTGTACTGATTCTGCTGGCTCTTGACTGTCTTCAGCAGCTGTGGAAGAAGGGCAGGATTTGGCCTCTTTTGAGAAGAGATTAATTTGGCAGCTACCACTCTGGAAGACCGTAGCTACATGCTCAATACAACCTCTTCTTTTAATTAGGCAAAGGGCAACATTCAGAGTACCCTGGCTCTGCTTTGGTAACAATCCATTTGTATCTAGGATGCTTGCCCATTTAGGAGATCGCTGCTTGGACTGCCAGCTCACAGCACCTCATTAATGAAACTGTTCAATTTTTCACCTAAAATACTGGATTTATTTCCCATTTAATGATCTGTGCATGCATCTAGAAATATGATTGGAGAAGTTGTTTGCATGTCTGTATCAAGTAATTGCATTTGTTGACCATTGACAGCTCTGCTGTGGTCTCATTCCAGACGATTTTTCTCATATTTCATTTTTTTTCTTTGGGGTTTTGGTTAGCAGGCATGATGGACACTTGTAGGAAGGATTTTTTAAAAGGTACTTGCACTGTAGCCTACTCATTAGCAGCCTTCACAAGCAGCCTTTGCAGAAGGTTATTCTGTAATATTTCTCTATAAACCATTAAGAACCACAGATAATAACAGTTTGAAGCCGTCACTTCATCTTGAAGGCTACCGGATAGAGACGTTTTTTGTTTACTCAGTGTTTGATAGATGTGCATCTTAACTCTCAACAATCCTGTCTTCCCACCTCCATCCCCTCCATACCCCAGAGTGTTAACGAATGTGAAAATTCCCTTGCTTCGGTTATTTCTCCTGCTTTTAAAGAGCCCGTGAAAATTCTGGTTTGTTTTGCCTGTTGTTCTCAATGTCCTGTTTTATTCCTTGGCTATATCCTTGGATATAGCATTATTTATTGTACTCTTGCCCCACAATTACGTGTGTACATGCCCACATCACTCTCTGGCAGCCTTGGAGTTTATGACATGGATGAAATCAATCACAGGCTCTTAAGCTGAATAGGTTAAAACTTTGAGAAGTCAGCTTGTAGTGTAAACAGCTGATGTGCCTTCAGTTTTAGAAAAGATGCATCTTAATATGCTTTTCTGCAGATAGACAAGCTGTTGTCTTTTGACTTTGGACAAATAGCAGCTACAGTAATTATAATGACCTCTTTGTCTTTGTTAAACTGCCATTGATATAGACCAGTGATTCTCAGTGAGGGCTATGGGGTACTACCAGATCCTTTGAAGGGTGCCTCAAGGTGTGAGGAGATAAACAGATAAATTAAGCAGATAAGCACAGGCTTAGGCTTGCCTCTGCCTGAAGGATTCCCCACCCTAATGCCCAAGCCTCTCTGCAAGGAGGTAAGCATTGTAATATAAAAATTAGTTTTTGAAATGGGGTATGACTCAATTCACAAGTTATGGAGGGGGTATCTTGAATCCAGTGAGGGGTACCTCAAGTCCAAAAAGGTTGAGAACCCCTGATATAGTCACTTATTGGGGCAGTATCCAAGTCTCCTCCAGCAGCATGTGGTAGAGACTTGGACTAATACAGAATAGGGAAGAGAAAGACACCTGGTCACTCAGTTTTACAGTCACTGTTCTTTGTATTCTGGTAGGTCTCTGGTCTCACTATAAGGCTGTTTATAGTCATGCCTGTGCAAAATTTCTAAACTCTTTTACAGGTTTTGCTGTGCAATTTTGCCAGGTCCTTTCTGAAGGACCGTGAGCACATCCTTACCACTATTTTTACTGCTGTGTTTTTCCCTGTTTGCATGCTGCTTACAGTCCTAGAGCCTTACAGATCTACCTGTCAGCACCTTGTTGGGTGACCTCCATTGAATAGCATAGGACTGCCAAATAGGACTGCCTCCTGGCAGGACAGGACATGTTTTAAGGCTTTTGGACTGCAAATGTTCCAGTATGAAGCAAAGACTTCTAAATGCTTCCTGCAGAACCACAGACATTTTCTCCTTTGATTGGGCCACTTAGGAAGACATTTCTTAATTAATGTTTTACAACTGTACTTGAAAAAAAGAAGATGCTCCTTTTTTGGGGAGAGGTCATTAAAGTATAATTTGAGTCGTCAGCAGTTTGTTACGTTGTACTTTGCACAAGTTATTTGTTGGAGGTCTCTTCTGGGTTTTTTTCTCTTGTGGTTGTTCAGACTCCATTGAAGGGTAAAGATCTGCTGCTGAACTTCGCACCAAAAGTACTATGATGTTGTGCTTTGCTTCTTGTAGTAGAGCAGAGTTCGGCATAGCAGCTTGCTCAGAGAGATAATATCTTAGGGGCCCTTCTGTAAGAAACCATAAATCCAGTTAGCTATAATGTCTGAAAAATAACGATTTCTTTGTTCCTTTTTATTACCAAGAAACCTTGAGCCAGTAACACAACTGTATGTCAGCGTGGATGCCAGCACCAAAGATAGCCTGAAGAAAATCGACCGTCCCCTCTTCAAGGATTTCTGGCAAAGGTTTCTCGACAGTTTAAAGGCCTTGGCTGAAAAGGTACCAAGTCTTTCTCCCCTTTTCTTGGGAGGAGGTTGGGAGATGGAGGGACTCAACAGAGAGCTGGGAGCTAAAGCTTGTATCCTTGTTCTTTGCAGTCTGTGGCATTATGATTGCTAGTTAGCCTAGTTTAACAAAAAACTTCAGAGGGGTTCTGTGTGGGAATAAATAGTCATCCTGTGTGCCAAGAACAGAATGCATTATTATTCAAAGCACAGGGCAGGCAAGTCCCTCCTGAAACCACTTCTGAGCAAAGCAAGATGGTTGGAGAAAGACCCATAGGACATGGGAAGTAGCTTGGGAGAGGCCATCAAAACATGTGGTGCTAGCAGTTGTTTCCAAAGCTTTCCCAGGAACTTAGGTCTGTGAAGCAAGTTAAAGTCTAGATGCATTGGATGCTTCCATACTGAGGTGTATGACTGAGCACATCTGGCAGGACTGGAGCTGCCAGTGATGGGTATCATACTTGCTGGCTGTTGGGATGCCTCTTTGGGCCCTCTGCTTGAATATTTTCTTTAGGACAGGCTGAGGTCTATGCGGTGAGGTAGCTTGTGCCAGCTGCAGATTCATCCCATTTTCCTGACTGAGCCTTACTGACCTAACGTGCAAATTTGCAAGATCGGCATATTGCATACAGATTTTCCAGCTATTTATTGACCGATGCTGTGCGCCGCACCAAAAAATTGCTTTTGTTCACATTTCTGGCGCAATGTAACATGCTATTTGCCGGGACTGAGCAGACTGGAGAGTGTTTGATTTGAAGAATAATCTGTGCTGCTTTCTGAGATAATAGCATTTGGGCCAAGTCCTTCCAGATTTACTTACACGACGAGGCCCATTGATTTCAATGCAGGTGCCCAAACGCTCCGTCCTGCAAATGCATGCCAGTGTCATTAGTATGTGGGATCTTCTTGTTTAATTAGGGGCTGAATCCTGGGATAATTGAAGCCAATGACCAATGGAATCGGGATGTGGCTCTGGGGGGGGGCCAGACCTAACAGGGCCAGGATCTGAGAACCAGACCTAACATGACAAGAAATAAAAAGAGAGAGAGAGAACGAGCACGTGAGAAAAATGTTGATATATTTGGAAACCTGACTTTGGCTGCCTGAGTTCTTCCCCTCAACCTTGGCTGTATAAGGTACATTCTACTGGTTGTCAGAAATTGTCCCTCCAAAAGAAAGAAGGTGAATATATTGGCAGATATGTCCGTAGAGCTAAAAATACCTTTTGGTCAAGGTGAAGTGGAAACAGAACAGCCAGATGGGTAGGGGCATTTTTCCTCCGTGACAGCTGCTTTGGGGTGTTCTTTTAACATTGATGAGGAAGAAGCCAATTAACAGTAGCCTACAATAGACCTTTCTAGCAGTGTGGTCTCTTTGCATGCGATACCATGGCAAATATACAGACAGGTCAAAAGCTATAAAGAAATTTGGGGATTTTTAGGTGCTCTTAATTTTTACAAATGGTTATGGTTGTAGCAGGGACCTAATAAATCTTTTCAGCTGCTTCCAAAAAGGAGAACCTTTCAGGTTTCCCTCTAAGCGCATTGTTTGATGTTCAAGTGGGAGATTAAGCACCGTTTCATAGGACTCTGATGAATTAAGTGTGGTGAAAGCTGATGCAGCTGCTGATATTCTTGAGAAATATGGTTTGTATTACAATAGAGATGTTTGGATAGGGACGTGGTAAGGCATTGTGCTGGGGGGGGAAGCAAGGCTGTATGTCAGCAAACAAAAGTCCCAAGTTTTGCACCTTGAATTCGGCTGTCATATTTTATACAATTCCTCTGGGACTCGGATAGATTGGTGTATTGTAGTTGATGTGAGGTCATTTCTATTAAGAGGCTCTGATGGGTTTTCATTTTCTCAGCTACAAAACAACTTCTACCATCTGAAGTGATATGCCTTCTTGTACTTGCTCTTATTTTTTTGTTCTTTTTTGTGTTTTTGAGATCTGTTTCTACATTCTGCCTCTCCATTTTTGTGCTTGTGTTCGAACTTGTTGTTAGCATCACAGTAATATGTAAGGGGACCTGCTAAGATTAGGGCACTACTGTGACTGGTCTTGGTTATACTTCCGGTGAGAGAGGGTCTCAGTCCCAAAATGCTGCTTTTTAAAGAGACATGGAACCAGGAAAGTCAGGGTGATGTCAAGTGTTATCCTTCACTTCAGCACTGGATTGTTTTAATGGATTCCTAGGAATGAATTTTCTCATCCTTTCTCAAGATGGAAAAGGCATAACTTCTCAATTAAGGCTCTAAGACTGCTAGTGATAAGGTCTCTTCTGAGAAAAGAACAATCTTCATCCTACTCACTTGATGGGCTTTCCCATTTTGCCTAAATGGGCAAAGCTCTTGGAATCAAGTGGGTGAATTTTATGGATTATTACCAATACGCAACAAGCAAGTGGCTGGCTACCAGGACATTTATCCAGTGAACTATCGCTCCCTATTACAAGTGGTGGGTTCTCGCTCATTTGATATGGAAGAAGCCATTTGCAATTTGCAGAGGGCAAAAGGTACTTGCAAGTAATCCTTGTGCAGATGATCTCTCTGCTGAATTCTTCATTCTGAGAGCTGTTAGACAAGAGGTCTGTGGCTCTTGATTACTGGTCGCTGCTGAGCTCTTGGAAACTTCATTTGTTTTGGGTCCAAAGATATATTCAGCACATGTCTTCAGTGCTGTTCATCAATGAGAAGGCAGGGCAGGATGTCAGCTAAGTGGCTAAACTAATGGGCAATTTAAAACGTGCTTCTTCAGGCATTGTGTTTGAAGCATCCAGAAGGCTGACTCGCCCCCTCTTCCTTCCAGAGCCAATAACTTAACCTGAAATTGTCTGACTTGCCTTCAGGTGGTTCAGCTTTCACTGGGGAAAAAATACATGGTATTAAAAGGGCTCTTTAGCTTGGTGATAAAAATGGATAACAAGAGCCAATGGCTGGAAATTAAAGCCAAACAAATTCTGATTACAAAAAAAGGCATAAGATTAGTGGTGAGGTCATTAACCACTGGAACAAATCAGTAAGGGAAGTGGTGCGTTCTCTGTCTTGGAGTCTTTATGGCAGGACTAGATGCCTTCCTGGAAGATATGTTATAATTAAACACAATTTATCAGGCTCAGTATAGGAGTAACAAGGTGAAATTCTATGGCTTGTGTTACACCGGAGTTAGAATAGATGATCTAATGATCCCTTTCAGCCTTTAACATTTTTGACAGTATGAACTTTATTTTCACTAATTTTACTAGGAAAGGGCTTGGAAGTTGGTGGCTATTAAAAACCTAATATCCTTGTCTGCTCGGCTTTGACTGTGAAAACCGTGTGGCAGTTCCATAAAGGATAGGGGTAGTAGTTGGTCGACTGCTTTGGGCTGCATAATGGCACAATATTGTATTTGCCTTTAGAAGGAATATTTCTTGTTTTAAAAGGCTTTTACATTTGTACACAAGAGTCCATTAATTTTGGAGAAAAGCTGGCAAAGTAGTGACCGGTAGAGAATCAGGTTATAGAAAAGCAGGGTTGGAAGTGACATTAGGAAGTCAGCCAGTCCAACCCCCGGTCAAGGCGGGAGCATCCCTGACTAAA
This sequence comes from Alligator sinensis, assembly GCF_000455745.1. NCBI lineage: Eukaryota > Metazoa > Chordata > Crocodylia > Alligatoridae > Alligator > Alligator sinensis. Next base: position 642,270 of record NW_005842618.1, on the reverse strand, counting down.
CAAACCCAGCCAAGTGTCCAGCTAACATGCTCTTAAAAACTTTAAAGGATAAATATTCCAAGCTCTAACCTTGGGAGGCATCGTTCACCCTGTGGTGTTAGTCTGTGCATGTGTTTCTTTTTGGCGGGTTTTCCCTTTTGCTTGAGAAATTAATGCAAAAAAATTTTAATGAGCTCATTTGGCTCAAACGAAATCAGTGAACTTGAGTACAGGAGTATTAGGGAAAAGTCAATATTGTGAACACTCTTTTGCCTCATCGTGGGACCACCTCTTCCTTCTGTATCTCTTTGACTTAATCATGATAAATCCTGTCCAATCTGCTCGGCACATGGTACCTCAAAGAACTTGCTGTTCTGCCAGGCATTAAATCGGCATTACTGAACTGCTTTAACTTTCAGGGTCAGGTGCCAGTGTTCTTTTAAACAGATGGAAACTATACAAAAAAACCACCCCTTAGGTTAATGTAATGTTATGTCACTGCATGAATTGATGACAAAGCAGGACATGATCTTGTCCTTGCAGAAGGGTCACAAAAGCTAAGGCACTCCTGGCGCTTTCCTATTTTTGTTTTGAGTTGCATTCTCCTGTGTGTTGTAAGTTCTTTGGTTTTAGTTCTCTGATAAAATCTTAATTTATCTCCCCCCCTTTCAAGTTTAATTGGAATTTCATTGGAGGAAAGTTTGGTCTTCAGTAGATGAGATGTAGCAAAACAAATTGACTTCCGTTGCAAAAGATCGTTCTTAACTTTGCCTAAGCTGGGAAGTAATGCACTTGAACTTGAACCCTTGCTTACAACACTCCAAGGCTGCAAAGAGAATGGAGTCCCATTCAGAGATTGCACTTCTAGCACCTCGTGCCTGCAAAAGGGGTCTGGCAGTGTGGAACTGTTGTGAAATCTCAGTTTGTCACCTGCTAACTCTGCATGTGCGATACTGCTTTTATGCAAGAAGCTTCTCATATATACTGGGTGCATAGAGTTGCCAACCTCCTGATTTTGAGATTTCTTTAGCCTTGCATCTGGTACTGTTTACTTTGCTCGACTTTTTAATCTAATGATTGCTTCTGAGCTATCCTTGGCTTCAGAGTGATTACAGATGTAATGTGTAAATATGTTCCAAGCAAAGTCTTAGCAGTGCTTTAGCACTAATGTCATATTACGTAATATATGCTGATAATTATTATTTTTATGGTCACAAGATATTTGGTGTGCAGGGTGATGATTTTATGTGGTTGCTGGTAGAGGGTAGGGCTCTCAGTTCACCGGTTTGGAAAGCCTGCTCTGATGGGTTTAAGCCAAGTGACATTTGAAGGGGAATATAAAATGTAAAATTTGCAACAGATGTTGAAATCAGTAATCAATTTTGTGTCACTATAAATTTTGAAAAATCTGCGCCTCATGCACTGTAAAGTAACTCCCCCCAACAGCTGTGTGCTAGTTTTAATGTTTTTGCTGACAACATTTATTGATGTAATCATTTTGAGATGCAACATGATGAATACTAAAGGTACAGTGTTTTATGTTAAATTATTTTCTCTGAAATACTTCACCTTCTTTCAGCAAGGAATGCAGCAGAGGAAGGAAGGAGTGCATCTTTAACAAATTTTTGGGCTTCTGAGGGAAGCACATCTTACCTTTTCTATCCCAATCTGTTTCTTGACTCATGTGCAGAGACGGGAAGGTTTGTAAATATAGTTCATACTCAAAACCCTGTCATGTGGCTCACTGCTGGGATACCTAGAGATGTGAAAATAAAAATCACTTCCTGCTAAATGGTTTCTCGCTTGCTTATCTCCTGCCAATTTTTTATTTTTTTTTCCTCTGTGTCAGTTAAGGAATATACTTAGGGCTCTCCAGCTTAAAGAGTTGTATAAAGGAGGCAAGAACTATCTCCATTTGATAAATTCCAGAAACAGGCTTGGGGAGGGTAACGTAACCTATCCAAGGTCAGTGAGCAACTAGGAATAAAATTAACACACACTTTCTTAGTCCCAGACTAGTGCTCTGTCTGGTGTGTCATGCTCATTTCCAGGAATTGATGAGTTGGAAATTATCCCCCATCCTTACAGGGCTTGGCCTTGGTTTTCTGACACTGATATGCAGTGTGATCTTGGGCAGGTCACTTTTTATTTTTTAGCTGCAAACTAGTGCTGCTAATGTACTTTGGAAAAACACTTTGGGTGCTTCTAGATGTAAATCCCCCCCACCCCAATGGTGCTTTACTTAGCATGGTCCCACACTGAGTCCCATGCATGCCTGGAAGAGGCAGCATGTTATTTCAACCCAGCTCTGCAGTGCCTGTAAAGATTGGGCATTTTAGTGGGGCTTTTTTGGCACTTTTATCTAATAGCCGATTGAATTGGCTTTAGCTAAAACCACCAAAAAGCCCTGTTGAAGCACCCAGTCTTTATAGATGCTGCAGAACCAGGTTGAAGTAACACACTGCTTCTTCTGGTAAAGCACGTTTTTTGGCTTTTTTTTTAATGCCTGCAAGCAGCCTTTGTGACTCTGGGGCCACTCGCGAATGTTACACTGACAACATGACTACATGTTAACGCAATTAATGGTGTAATAAAACAAGGAATAAGCTGCAAAGTTATTACACAAAAAATGTATAATTAACTTTGTGGCTGATTCCCATCCCACCTTCACTTGCACGTGTGGCCAGGCTGATCAGGGCTCCCAGCTAGGGGAGTGCATGGAAGCCCTTCACTCCCATGTGCTCCCCAGTCTGATTGCTGCTCCTAGCCTCTGGGGCACATTGAAGTAAAGAGCTCCCGTGTGTCCCCAAGGCTGGGAGTCCCAATGAACTGCTGCTCCCAGGCTCTGGGGTACATTGGAGCTTGCACTTCTGCAGCTGGGAATGGCAGCTGATTTGGGTGTCTAGGTTCTGGGGCACAGCTGGAGTCAAGGGCTCTGCTGTGTTGTGGGGGCTAGGAGGGCAGTCAGCTGATCTGTACTCCCAACCTTGGGGTTGCATCAGAGTCCCAGGAGCGGAGTTCAGTTGATTTGCTTCCCAATTGCCATGCAGAGGGAGCCCAGGATCCTGATCCTAGGCTTTCCCTGCACCAGCAATGTGATGTGGATCTGGTCTCTGATCCCATAATTGCAGATCCTGCCATGCACATGTAGCATGATAGGAAGTGCTGTTGTTGGGATTGCAATCGGGTCCCAAAGCGCCTTTAGCTGAACACTGGCCAGGGCCTGAGTGATGAGGTCCTACACACGTATGTTTTTAATCGTAGCACTTAACAAAGGAAAGATTGATCATGGCAGCTAAGCGAAAGAGAACAAAATCTCATTCTGTTTTGGAATGTAATAATTTATACCTATAAAGTGAAAATGGTGCCGGAACAAATGCTGTGCAGACTTGCTTTGGGATTGTTCAAGTATGCAGGGCATTGCATAATGTTCCAATCTGTATAATGATTGAACATCTTTAACTGTTAGGCTTTTTGTTTTTAGTCTTTAAACAAATACTGAGCAGCTCTGACTTGGTGAATTCTATAAAAAGTACTTATCTGGTCCATTGAATTTTTTCATTTGACATTTCAAGAAAGATGAGTTGACAGAGCGTTTCCAGGGCTGATTTATTCTTTCATTTCAATGAGTGAATGCATAATTGAAACCAAGGCACAACAAGCAAAACCGAGGAAGTCTGTTTCAGGCAGACCACAGGAACTGAGGCATTAATGTATATCGAAAGCAGACGGAACAGAGAAACGTGGACTCTTTAACAGACAAAAAAAAATCAGTAAAATAGATCATTCCTGGGAGAAGAGAAATCCCCAGGAAGGCAGAGAATGTAAACCCATCAGTGTAGCTTATTTGGATTGGATTTGTTGGTTTCTGGATCAGGCTAAATTCTGCTCTCAGTTATTCTGACGCTACTGATGGCAGATCTTGGCTAATTGTTTTCTACTTTCTTTGGCAAAATGTTTAACTTTCCCAGGAGAATCCATCCCTGTGTCTAGAAAGGATTTGCCACACTATGCTGAAGTTGTGTGACTAAAGGCTAGGTTTTCATGTCTGCACACGCTGAACTAAGTAGTGCTATTTTGTTTTATACTGGTACAAATGAGAAAAAAACCCTAGCTTTAAAGATCCATTGGTGCGGGGGTTGCAAACGACTGACTATTAGCTTGTGCTGGATTCTTTGCAGCCTGTAACGACTCAGGCCTTGAGCCTACAGAGAGGACCCTGCATGGAGTGTTCTCCGCTCTAACATGAAGAGAACGGTGTTAAAGTAATAATAAAAGAGCTCTGCATTCACCTAGCAGCACACACAGCCTTCCCCTAGAAGCTGTATTGCATACTGTTCTGAACAGCACACAGGTCACCCACATATACTAGTGGAAAGCTCTGTGAACATACACTGTCCTCAGTAAACTAGAGTAGCTGCTGAGCAAAGTCTGGATGGCAACACAGGAGCCTCATTGACCTGACAGGATCTGTCCTTCGTAGCCAAATACTGCATTTCTTCCTTGGGCAAGAGTCCCATTCGGGATTGCAGGATTTACTACGGAGAGGTGTTTGGAGCCCTTTATGTTGCTGCTGAGTTCCAGAACTGTTTTCCATACAGGGTTGTGCATTCCTTTTTGGCTAGGGACAGAAGTTACACATAAACTGCTCTAAGTGATCAGAAACTTGTTTACACCCGTAACGGAATAGAAGTTCAGTGCACATAAACCAGTTTGAAAATGGCTGAAGCTGGTTTAAGATAAACCTGGTTGAATGTAATATTATACTTGACTGTTTTGGGTCAAATCAGTTTATGAAGCATCTGTCCCCTGGTTCAAGTTAAATCAGTCTCCCAGCATGCTTTTCAGCTTTGGGCTGGGCTGGGCTGTCTTCTGCAGAGAGCAGGGCTGACTCTGCGCTTCTGCTCCCTAGCTGGAGCAGTGAGGGCTGGCTGACAAAGGAGTAGAGGGGGGGCAAGCCCACCTAGGGATGCTGCCCAGTCTACGGGGAGGGACTGCCCTCCCCCCAGGCAAACCCTGGCTGGGGGCTGGGGCCAGGGAGGGAGGTTAAACACCCCTTCCCCCCCCACTCACATTTACTGCTGGCTGCAGCTGTGGACTACAAATCCCAGAGGCACCTGGAAACAGGAAGAAGTGATGAGCAACCCTGCAGAGTCCTGCTGCTGTAATTCTGGACTGCAAACCCCAGAGACCTTGGGGGCAGCAGGAAAAGGAAGTGAACACACAACCAGAGAACTGTACAATAGCACCCCCAGGCTTCTGGCCTGAGCCACTGCAGGCATGTGGTTGCATTTTCTGAATCACAGGTAAATGTCTGTTCACTTCTGTTTCAATTTCATCTGTTCACTAAACTAATCTGCAAAGACTGAATTGATTCAGCCCCGGGCTTTTTGACTGTCTGTACCTAGCCTTTGTGAGCATGCTTAATAGCTTTGATCAGGGTGAAGTTACTTTGGAGCTGGAATCTTTTCATTAAAAGAATGTGACTGTTAACTAGTCTCTAGTATTGCTCCGCATCTCCCAGCCAGCCCATTTTCTTTTTCTTTTTCTTTTCTTTTCTTTTTTTTTTTTTTTTGTTACCATTAAGGCCTGTTGATGCATAGTCCAATGTAATGGGTGAGTAGAACTTCTCTGAAGATTGATCAGCAATACCCAAGTGAATAGATGTGCAGTAGTCAGTGTTATGACACCACCGTAAAGCATGTTTGATGTAAGGACCATTTAAACAATAGTAGTCTTGAAAAGATTGAAATGCATTCTAATTCAGCTCTTTGACTTAATTGTCAGTGTAATCTTGTACTTCCATGTAAAACAATAGGGATTTACTCATTTGTAAATTTCATGTTTTTTTCAGAAAAGTATGGCATTTAGATGTATATCAAAGCAAATTGGTGCTTGTAGAATGTGTCATGAAAGATAATTGTTTAATCATAGCAGCCCTGGCAGACTGGTAATATTTTAAAGTCTGTTGGTGGGAGTGATTTTTACAGCAGACTCAGTATAAATGATCTCTTACTTTTCTCAAACCCAAATTTTACTAGTTCATGAGCACAGGCAGTGAATTAAATCACAGTAGAGATATGGGCTTGCAATAAAGAGTCAAAGTGTCAGAAGTCTATTGCAAATGTGTCCAAACGTGTAAAAACCTGTTACATCCACTCATTCTTGTTTTGCCTGCTGGGATTTTCAAAGAATCTCAAGGTGATTTGGCACCTACTGTTGTTGAATTCTAGCCTTAACTGCATTAGTCTCTTTTGATAATCCCAGGCCACAGCACAAATTTTTCAGCACTGATTACAGATAATTTTAGGAACCTTGTTTTGAGAAGACAACAACGAAGGGGCCTGGTTTCAGATGTGTCAACCTTTAAGCCAGGTTTCCTTGATGGAGAATGTGTCAGTAGATTGTTCTTGGAAACCTTGGCAAAATAATTAATAAATTGTTATAAATGTTTAATGCTTACGCTGAGCTAATGGACATCTATGAAATGTGTGATTTTTTTTTTTTTGTTTTTATTTAACGGGTTGTACTTACAAAGTGCGATCTTACATATGTCTTGAGCAGGTCTGAATCGCTGACCAGCAAATGATGGCAGCAAGAAGACTGGCACACAACCAACTGTGTAGGTGCTTTCATTGTGCTGAGTCTAGATTTCAGCTAGGCCTATATTGTGAACACAAAAGGCTCCGCAAGGACTTGGTGGATCAGGACCTGTGTGTATAGACAGGTGCCCAAAGATGGTAATTTGTAGCAGATTGGGTCTTATGTTGTGCATGCAGTTTTGCAGGGGAAATTGATCTCTGCTAGCTTCACAGGAATATGAACATGTGATCATGTTCTAAATACTTTAATTTCACTTGTTGCTCCTCCTGCCAAGTCATGTGCCTGAGACCTGCTTATAGGAAACTCGCGAAGCTGGAGAAGGTGGTGCAGATGCATTTGGTGTGTCGAAGTGCAATCCTATTCTACCCTGCCTGAATCCCTGAAAATGCAAAATTTGGACACTGTCCTCCTCCTCCTCCTCCTTGCTGCCTTTGTGACAGTCTTCAGGCTGAAGTGAAGGTGTGTTACAAAGATACATGCATTTATGGGTTTCCAGGCTAGGATGGGAATTAATTGCACGCAGACATTTCAATTCCTAGAAGTGGAGTAGGCTCCTCATGCCTGTGTGTTTTCTTTGGAAGCATAATAGACACCGGCACAAGACACTGAGGAAGTGAGTCTGGTTTTGGCATGAGCAAACTGGCCTCTTAAAAAAGCCCAATGAAGGGGATTGCTTCTGCAAAATCTAGCCCCATGCTGGTGGGATCCTGGGGCTGCTGACAGGATGTCAGACTCATTGTGCATCACAGCAGTGGATTCCATATCCATTCCAGGTGTGGGGGTGCAGAGGGGGCCAAGGGAGGGATGGTCTACTGGATCTACTCTTATCTAGCTGTAGTGGGTCCATGGGGTGGTTGGTCCATTTCTCCAACCCGTGATTAATTCCCTTTGCAATACCCAGGGTACAGACTGATGGTAATTATACCAGTTTAAGGGGTGTGGGACTTACTACCTGGGAGGGTGTGTCAGTTGATCTGGTATAGCAACTGACTTTGTCTGCTCCTAGCCTGCAGTTAGTGAATGAATTGGGGAAAATCCCTGCAGCTTTGGTTTAATTCCTGCAAATTGGAAGTGAACAGAGGAAACATTTTCCTTGAATTCAGCTGCTCTATGGTGTGGTTCCCCCCACCTTTTACAAACTGAGTTTCATCTGTCCATCTTGTTCAGGCTGTGTACACGGATGGATCTCACTCAGAGATCTTAAATGCTGGGATGGAAGTCAGTTGGAATATTCCTGCTCCAGCATCAGTCTTCTCCAAAAGACTGCACGGAAAGTATTCTTTGGTATAATCCCGCACTGTGCTAATGCCAGTACAGGAGCAGAGGGAAGCGTACTACCTCTTATGGCAGTGTTTTTCAAACCGTGTCCTGCAGAACCCTGGGGTTCCATAATAGCAACCCCTGATGACTGCAAAGAGATTAGGGCTAGTGATGGAGCAAGCTGGGAAGCAGTGTACCACCACTGCATCCCATCACAGGATAGGGGTAGGGGCCGAAGTAACGGTATGAAAGAGTTCTGTTTAATCTAGGGGCCTGCTTCTGCAAAGATGTTCACATACAACTTTACTCCTGTGCATGGTCTTTGTCAGGTTAGCTGGACTGTAGTAAAAGCTCTTTATGGCCCAGATCTTACCTTTTTACATGTCTTTAAAGTACCTGGCACAGCACTGACATTGCCACAACATTGGCCCGGCATACTTTTTTATTTAATATCCTACACAATCTGCTGGTACTGCTGTGTTTAACAAGGTGGGCGATTTAAAAAATGTTAAAGATTGCTTGCCTTTTATAATATCCGTTACCTAGTCATAAGAGCAGTGCAGGGATGTTACAAGGGTAGTTGGCTTCAAAAGAACTCTTAGTCAATAAAACATATATATTTTTTGAAAGTTGCTTATTTGCATTGATTTTTTTAAAGTAAATTAAACGGGTAGGAATTGCAGCAAATGTCTTTTTTTTTTTTAATCTTTCTATTTTTAGATAAGACAACCTGCAAAGAAAAACATTCATTAGCACTTTATAAAGCAAGAGATTTTAGTGATTTTTTTTGTTTAAATAAGGTAATTACATTTTTTTAAAGCAGATTAATCTCTGATTTCATCATTTCGCTCTTGAAGCTACTTATATCTGGTTTGATGCTTTCCTGAGGGGCCAGGTGTCACTCCTGCTCTTTTACCACAATATGAACTTATCACATTGTAGTCTGTGCATGCATTCAGCATGCTGATATGGTATTAATCCCACATATATCTTGTTTGTATTATTAGCTACTTTTATCAGTGAGTTTTATGTGTTGCAGTGTGGACATGTAGTCAAATGAGGGGCATTTCTATTTCTTCTTCCTAACATAATGCTTCTTAGTTTTTCTTTATCTAGGTAGTGCTATCTTAAAAGCCACTACCATCATTATGATCACGATCATCATCAAGACATGATTTTTTTTAAATGCAGAGTGACCCTTCCCTTCAGTGTTCCCAGTTAACAAACAGAAAAACCCAGAACACAACAACAACAAAATGAGATCCTTAAAATGGCCAAAACATCCCAAACAGAAAAACTTCACTGTAAAAGCCATGTAAAATCCAAATGGAGCTGAAACATTTTTCTTGGTTAAGACATGCAGCCACTACAGCCTGCGTTCTGGCTCCTGAGTCTGTACTTGTTGCACGTAAATAAGTGTGCCGATTGCCTTTAAAAATGCCAAATTCCCCAAAGCTGTTTTTGGGGAAATTGGGTTTCTGACTGAACTGGTGGAGGTCCATTAAAGTTTGATGAGGTCTTATGAGTAGGGTGCGAATCTAATTTAATTTAGGCGTCTAAAGTCCTACTTAGAAACTGCTGAAACTTCCTTAGCCTGACGAAGGGTTTTTGAACCCGAAAGCTTGCTTAAAAACTGTTCTCCAACTATTTAAGTTGGTGTAATAAAAGATATCGGATTCACCCAAAGAACCTTGTCTGCCTATTTTTCCCTTGGCTTTTATGTTCCTAGTCTGTATCTTGTTGCCCATGATAGTCTCATTTTCCAGAAGTATTTTCCTTTGAGCATTTTAAACATAGCTGTTAAAAGTGGTCACTTTTATTATTTAAAAAAATGTTCCTTTAAAGTCCTAAACTTTACGCAGAAGTCTCCTTCTCACTGTGGTTTTAAAGGTCCTTCATCGGAGTGTAACCAGTATCCTCGCATCACCCCGATGCTCTTCATACAGATGAGAATTGAATTGAGGTGCTGAAGCGTTTGAGTCCTGTTAAAATTCCCAAGGCTCTTTTCATGATTGGTCGGGAGCACTGATGTACTGGCCAGTTTCCATTGCTGATAATTACTTTTCGCCTAGCTAAATTGCTCAGGCAATTTGAAGTGGGTATCGGGATCGTCATTTCCTGCTTGTCACCTGCTGTTCTAACAGCTGCTGCATTCAGCCCTAGTGACAATTGATGTATTTCACTGGTAAAGAGACTTTTATGCATAAAGGCCCTGATCCAGCAACTATTTGGGCAAAAAGCTTCCCCTGCAAGGTGTTTATACCTGTTGTTTTAAATTAAAGTGAAGCCAGTGGTTTTTAAGGAGGTGCTTATTTCATGCTGATTCCCTATGAATTCTCCTTTAGCTCATGTGGCAATGCCCCATCACATTTTGTTGTAATGGCACTTCAGGATTGGGCTATAGGTTAGCAATGCGCTTGCTGCTCCTAATACCTGCCCCTCTTTATTTAGTGTTGAGTTTACCCAGTTCCAAATAGAACTGGCATATTATGCTGTACTCTGGCCTAATGATAAATTTGAGATCTAGTTTTGTTGATGATATGCTAGAGGTTGGTTTAGTGCTATTTTATTTTCAGGAACATTGCAGCTGATTTTCAGGGTGTGAAATTTATGTGACAGTCCACCAAAGTTAGCTTAGAAATAAAACTCGTTCTTAGTCAACAAAGGAGATTTGTTAAACGATTTATAAAGATAAGTGTGTGGAAGATGGGGGAGGAAACTGACTGTGGCTTTGCTGAGCAAAACCATTTTCAAGCTGAAAAACAAGCCTTTTATTATTTCTAGAGACTGTATTGCTTTGAAAGTAGTTCTCTCTATTTGATTAAAGTGAGGAGAATATTTAACATATAGTGAAAAGATTGAGTAAGTCTAGAGGGTTACAGAAAATTGTTAAGCTTTGTGTTCTGTTGGTGGGTACACTAAATACATAGATTCCAGTTAATCTACTGTATTTTTTAGGTTCCGTTCTACTATAGTACTTGAGCTCATGCTTTAATGTTAAATGTGTCGTTGGGACAGTTTATATGCTTGAATGTTCTCAAAGATTGACATCCCATTTTGGGAATTGGCATTGGTGTATTCAATTCAATATGGTGCTCTGAGCTGGGTCAGAACACCATAATCTTCTCAGTAGAATATTGCTTTTATTTCACTTGAAGGATTTCAAAGGTGGCCAGTAAAAGCTGATGGATGACATTAAAATGATCAGGTTAATTAAATCTCATCCAAGAACAAGATATGAAGCACAGAAGTGCAGCCCTTTCACCTTTTTAGAATTCATACACATACATTAATAGATGGGTAACACTGATAAAAATGTAAATATATTAACACCATAGAGGTGTGACATGGTTTTTGTGCGCTTCACCTTTTATACTTATGGAGTAAAGCACTATGTTTTCTTTTAGTTTCCAGAAAGGCTTGCACTGAAAGGATGTAAAGTCTGATGTGAAATTCAGTCTTTATTTTGGCTAAAACAACTCTTTTGTGTAGAGTAGCCTCCTTTGCAAGATGAGATCCTTAGTCAGTTTGTCACTGAGAGCATGGGCAGATGAAATGGCTATACTGGGTGCATCTACACATGCATATTAATGTGCAGCAATAAACTCTGGCATATATTGCACCAGAGTTTTTTGCTCCCAGGCTCTGCATTTACACATGCAGCTGGGATACAGCACGTTGAGCCAGGTCGGAGCAGCCCTGTCTGGCAGGGGGTGCTCTGACCCAGCTCAATGTACTGCAGAGGGGCTGACTGGGGCATGAGGGTACTTCAGTGTGGGGCTAGTCAGCAGGCACCCCTGCACTGAAGCAGCTTTGTGCTCTAGCCAGCCCCGTCGGCGTGTATGTGTGTGTTGCTGTGCACTAAAAAACTCTGCAGCAGGATAGTACTTGTATTTACAAGTACTAACCTGCTGTGGAGGTTACTAGTTTCCTGTAGCCTTGTAGGGCTGCACGTGTAGACGCTGAGATGTTTACTGGGGAGCTAATAAGGCAACTCCGCAGTAAACGCCTCATGTAGATGCACCCGCTGCTTTGAAAGAGTAGAAGTAGCAGTGGTGAGTGCAGGTGTGTATGTATTTACCACGGTCTAACTTTTTCATTTGGAAATAGATTACTGAATATTAGCTTTTGTTATTTGGGGTGAAGAGCAGACGGGTGAAACAGTTTTCTTATATTAGATTAGCATATTCCCAAGTGATTAGCCCCTCTCTTGCCTTAAAACAATATACTTGTATGCCTGTCTGTGCCCGTATTTAGTTTCTAGGTAATTTTGTTTCCTGATCTCTTGAACCAGTATAGTGAAGGAATGGTTTGCGTTTCTGGAATATCTGTTTTTTGGAGAAATATTCCTTTTTTAAAGGAAAGGTTGCAGGTTCTCTTTGACATTCTACCTTTGGGGTCAATCTTTAACTGTGGCTTTGTCGTCATTGCTTACAATTGTGCCGGGTGGAGTTTTGTTCTTTTTAGTAATGAGGTAAAAGGGGAATAGTTGTGGAGAAAAGGCACTTGGTGCTGATCTCATGAACCATATTCAGTCCTTGTAAGGGGTAATTATACTAAGTTTCCTTGCAGTAAAACTAAAGAACCTAGTCTTAACTATAGTTCTCTACATGAGGGTAGCTGATGTGCGTTAATTAGCCTGTGGTAAGAAATTCTTCCCTGTTTTAGCAATGAAAAGAAAACCTAAATCACTTTAAATTGTCATTCTAATAACAAATGCGTGAACAATGTATGGGGGTTTTGCCTGTCAAGTAACTGGCAGGTAACCAGGTAATCTGTTCTGTTGTGGTTTTAATGATTGTGTAAGATGCTTTAAAGAAAAGAAGTAAAAAAACTCTTTGGTGCATGCTTCTTGAGTTTACTATTGAAAGAAAACTTTGCTTTGCAATCTGTGCCATAGAACTTTTGAAAATGATTAGAATGATCCTCTTAGGAGGAAAGCTGTCTAATTTGCAAAGTAGTAGAATTATTAAATTGCTGATAAATGAGTCAGAATGGAATTATCCATCCCCTTTTGCTAAGGGCAGGAGAGTTTTGGTTGCACAAGACACTATGCCTATAGGTGCTAATCAGAATCGCTTTTAAAGCCACTCTGTCTCTTTCTATGATGAGTTATTACTTGGCAACTTATTACTTGATGATTTCTCACTTATTACTTGTAGAAAAAAAACCCCAAAACCCAGTGGCTTGGCTCCCTTGGGATGGTGTCTTGCAGAGCTTGGAAACTGGGGTATTGTAGTGAATTGGGAAAGAGGCCAAAATGGACCACTAGACGCTGAGCAAAGAATTTTTTTCTTCTAAAACTCTGGCATCACTTTACGCTCTAATAGTTCAGAAGCTTCTGAAATCTGGGATTTATTTTTTGACTTTTGATATTTTGTTTTTGTGTAAGATTCACTGTTTATCCCTTAGGCTTTTATGCCTCCTGTTGCATATGATACAAGGATGTTTACAGCAAGCCCCTACGACAAGAGATTACTGAAGAATGCCTTTACTTTGGATTTCCATGTTGGATAAGGTGCCGCTCAGCTTGACCCGCTCTATCAGAATTTGGCTCTTGGAAATGATCTCTTCTCTAACTTCAGAGGGGCTGGCACTCCAAAAGGTCATCTTATTACTGCTACCACATTTGTAATAAATGACCTGCCAAGGGCATCAGAAATGAAACACTGGCTTTAACACTTTAGACACATGTAGGAATCTAAGCTGCTCTATATTTTGATTAGCTGGTATTGGTCAAATAAAAAGCCTTTGGAAATGCAGCGTAAAATCAGTGGAGGCTTTTGTCAGGGAGTCAGAAATATCAGTGAAATGGGAGAGTTAGTTGCAGCAGTAGCTCCCTATTCATAATTGGACACCTACAAAGTATCTGCAAAATGGGATGGAGGCAATAATCATTTCCATTTAGGCTGCTTACAAACTTAAAAAAAACCCCCAAAATGACACTTTACTTTAAACTTTCCTGGGCATGCACTGGGCTCGGCGCAGGGGTTTGTAGAGGGGTTTGCATTAGTTGGACCCGGATCACCCAATTCATCTGAATAGATCGGGCACTTCAGCAAGACTTTTATGGCCTTTTTATCTAATACAGGGGTGGGCAATTATTTTGGGTGGAGGGCTGCTTACTGAGTTTTGGCAAGCCATCAAGGGCCGCACGATAGGCAGCCAGGGGCAGATAAATATTACTTTTCTAAATTTTTTAGGGGCCCTGTGGGCCGGATAGAATGGGCTGGCGGGCTGCATCTGGCCCCCGGGCCGCATTTTGCCCACCCCGATCTAATAGCTGATTGAATTAACTTTAGATAAAAGCGCCAAAAAGCTCTGCTGAAGCGCCTGATCTATATAGATGCTGTGGAGCTGGGTTGAACTAATACGCTGCTGCTTCTGGTAAAGTGTGGGTTTTTTGGGTTTCGGGGGGGGGGGCTCCCCCCACACCTGTCAGTGCCCAGTGTCCACATAATTTCTTTTCTCATAAGCCTTTTTTCTTCCATTAAGCAACACAGTCTTTCCATTGATGCATGTAATTTTGTGACCTGTTGTTTTAATTCTATTATCTGCAGAACATGAATTATTCCTAGTATCATGCGAATAAATATCTTTCTTTCTTTTTTTGTTTTTTAATATAAACAATCCCTATCAGGGAAGCTGTTCCAAAGAGCTTGCTTTCAGCTATGGAATAAAAATATGATACGTTTTGTTGTGTTCAGTACTTAACAGTCTGGCTCAGTCGCTGACTCATGAATACATTCAATTCATTTTCCCCAGAGATTTTCTACTTTAAGAAAGGAGCAAATTAAATTGGCACATGTCTGACTAAAGGGCTGGTCATGCCCTTTCACGGTAAAAACCATATGACAGGCTTGGGATACGAAAATCTCTGCAGGCATCTCTCCTATTCTGCCTCGTGCAAGTTTCTTTCTCCTCGTGAAAAAGGTGACGTGGTTGCCTCATCGTATCTGGTGGTTTGGGGAAGGTCAGGACCAAATGTGCAAAAGCCTGGTTTGTGTCTGAGGGCTGTGGCCACTGGCAGCCCTGCTTCTGGTCCCCTGGTAACACCAATTAGTGGTGTGAAGGCATGGGGACTTGATAGTGGTTTCTTAGCGCTTGTACGCTGCACAGATGCACACAAGGCAGCCGGGATCCAGGCCCATTCTTGGCTCTCCTGCAGGTTCCACTGAAGTCGGAGAGGACTGCAGATGCTCAGCCTGAAGCCTAAAGCTTTGATGTTGCTTTGCATAATGTACAACATGGCCCCAATCCCCCTTTCAATGGGAAATTGTTTTGCTTGTCCATAAATGAACTTTTGCATTAGTCCAGCCACTCTGCTTAGGAGTACTTAGGACAAACCCATCCCTCATGGTCCAAGATTAGACCTGAGTTGTTTTATGAAGAATAATGACACTGGATCTACAAAAAGATGAATATTGAGGAAGAGGGAATTAAAAAGAAATGATAAAAATAACTAATCCCTCTTGGCTATTGAAGCAAGACAGGAGTACTTTGTCAAGCTGACATGTGAAACCTGTATTAACAGGTTCTGGAACGACAAATAATAAAGGGAACACTGTCTCCCAGATAGGGTTTGTCTCGGGGATAAGAAAGTTTGGATAATTTGGCTTTGTGATTCAGGTGAATGTTATAGAAAGAGGAAAATTCTGGCAGAGTTTAAGAGTGAAATTGTAATTGCACTGGATAATCATGGTAAGATTGTGCGTCTGTCTCGAGTAGTTGTGTAAATGCCAATCATATATCCAGCCACACGACCTTATTTCTGTTGCGAATCTGACTACCAATGTCCTGGAACAAAAGGGGTTTTATCTCTCTCTCTCTTTTGGACCCCTGAACTAATTATTGATAGATTTTTATTACCATAAAAAATCCTTTCCCTGAATTTCTGGTCTCGCCAATAAGAAGGTAAAATGTTTTTGAGGAAATAATTAGAGGTTAACAATAAGAAGAAGAAATCGTTGCTTTCCATTAAGGCTCTTTGTTGGTGCTTTACAAAATCTTTTAATCAATGTATTTGGACTTTGGAATGACTGGAAAAGTATGGGCTGATCAGTATATGATTCTTTTGGTAAAAGAAGGGAACAAAGAGCATACATTTCAGTGTGCTACTAATATTTGCATGTTTGGTCCTCTGCATGGTAGAGAAGTTTCTAAGAACCTTGGGGAATAGTTTGTCATGTGGTATCTGTCAAGTAGGCTTCTGGTTTTTTGGCAAGGTCCCTGATCAAATACTATTTTAAGCTTGGTTAAATGGACTAACTAGCACTGAAGAGTTCCAGAAAAGCTTGTCTGGTAATCATGTTTGCTACCTTTAAGAAAAGATGGCTGTAGTGTGATACCCTAGGAGGAGCATAGTTTCACTGTGCCTATGAAGATGGCTAAGAAGGAGAATGAAACTACTAGGAGGTCAAGTCTTGTGAACTTAGTCTTTGCTCTTTTTCAACATACCTGGCAAAAAGAGACGGGTATAGCGAGTGAGGTCTTCTGCAGATGGATCAGAAGCATCTATTTTGCTCTGTTGTGGGTGTTAAAATACAGCACATACAAAGGTGATATATTTATAGGCAGTTTTGCTTTTGTTCTGCACATAATGAAGATGTGCTCTATTCACAGTAAGGGTTCTTTTGCACACCAAGCTCTGTTCATTTACCACCTCTAGTGAAGCTGTTCTCTCCACTGCGCCTTTAATTGGGGTGTTAGGTTGGGGGTTAAAGGGAGGTTGCTTTGCTCTGGATGGAGCAGCACCACAACGTTACTGCAGCTTCTTCAAATCTCTCTGGCTCTGCACTTGTGTTAGAACTGAGCAATGCTTTTCTATTGATTTAACTTCTTTTGATGTTTAGGACTTGTGCCACTTCATGCAAACAATATTTTAGAAATACACTGCATGTGGTTTTTGTTGCTAACAGTCTGGGATAGTCTCTTCTTCGGTGCCTTTTCTTCTTGGTCTTGCCCTAGGGGGTTACTCCCTCCCTTTTCCTGTCAAGTCGACTCTGTCCAATCTTCCCTGGGTGTATTTCTTTTTAAAAGGGTCCTAGTTGTGCCTTAGGAGCTCTATTTGTGGCCTCCTGCCACCCCAATAGCCATAGCCCAGGTCCATTGCCTTGGACTCTGCCCTGCCAAAAACTGGTCTCACAAACACAGAGTACCCCTGACATCATGCCCTGTGGCCTCCAGACCTCCCCTCCAGCCACACCTAGTTCACCAGTCTTAAGCTAAAATACACAGAAGAGAACCAGAACGCAATGGGTTAACCATTTGTTTATAACCAGGGATCCAGGTATTCCATTTCCCACAGAAAATTGCGGATTTTCCTCTTAGAAGGAGAAAACAGCACATTTCCCCCCTTAAAAGGAGAAAACCTGGGAAACCACAGATTTCCCCTTGCAGGTGGGCAGACTTCTAGCCTGCAAGGGGCTGCTTGGGGCTGGGGGGTGGGAGGAGGCCCATCAGAGGCAGGGGGCTACATCTATGTGCATATGCACACATGCACTTGGCAAGCAATGCAGCCAGGCAGTGTGTTGGAGAGCAGTTAAGTCTATGCTGGGGGCATAGATGATGTGGGGGGTGGGGCATGGGTAATGTGTGGAGGGGTATGGGGGGGTATGTGCCCCCCAAACTTCTGCACCTGCAGTGGGGGGTGGGGCATGGGACTGCAGCCTGCCAGACTGGCACTGGACAGGTGCTGACTCTGTGGCCCAGTGGGCACAGGATGGGGAGGCTCGGTACTCTCACTGCTCTTGGGAGTGCTGCACTGCCATGGCCGCCAAGCTGAGGTGCTCTCTGCTCACCCAGCAGCAGCAGGGAGGCACAGCTCTGCTGCCGTTGCTGCTGCACCTCACCTTGGTGATCATGGCAGTGCAGCTGGTGCAGGGTTCCCGGTGGCAGTGACAAGTTGCTCCCCCCTGCTGCCACTGGGTGGGCAGGTGGCACCTCACCTTGGCGGCCATGGTGGTGTGACACTCCCTCCCACACTGGGTGCCTCCCACGGGGCTGCAGAGGCAGCTCCTGACCAATGCCAGTCTGGCCAGGCTGCAACCCCATGCTCTGCTGCGGGCACAGAAATCTGGGGGACATGTGCCTCTCCATGCTCTGCCGATGCATTGCCTATGGTGTTGCCTATACCCATACACCCTCTTCCCCACACCCTGGGGCAGGGGGGGCTGTTTGTCAGGAGTGAGGGGCACCAGCAGAGGCAGTGGGTCAGGGGTGAGGGGCGCCAGCAGGACAGGGGCAGGGCGGGGACTGTGGGTTGGGAGTGAGGGGCACTAGCAAGGACAGGGGACAGCGGGTTGGGAGTGAGGGGCACCAGCAGGTCTGGAGAGGTGGGTTAGGAGTGAAGGGCACCAGCAGGGCTGGGTGGGGGGTGGGCTGTGGGTTGGGAGGAAGGGACAGTGGCATGGGTATGGGCAGGGCACTGGCATATCAGGGCTGCTCAGTGCCACAAAGCAGTCGCCAGATTACTGCTGCAGCTGACCACGTCCCGGTGAGCAAAAGGGGCAGAAGGTGCTCTGATTTTCCATGCCCCCCCCAAATCAAACACTAAAACATATAGGTATTTAGAATTTGGTAGGCTTCTAAATTGCTTTAAAATTGTGGTGGCAACCGTTGATCCTCCTGGATTATAGTGTATGCATGAGGGCCACCCAGATCTTCAACGCATATGCTTGGGCAGGAATTTTATTTTATTTTATGTTATGTTATTTAATTTTATTTTTTTTTGGAGAAGTGGAGGCTGCCCAGACCTTCCATCCTCCCTTTAGGCCACTTTAAAATTGTAAATATATATCAATAAAACATTGTCTTCCACCTATGCACATGTGTGCGCGCACGCACGCACACACACACAGAGAGCGGTGTTTCATTTTCGTCATGGAAAAATGTGGATTTTGGGCATTTTAATCACAGGTTGTGTGTTTAAAAAAAAAATTGGAGAATTTATGGTTTTGTTTTGTTTTTTAATGGAGAAAACCAGGATCCTCAGTTATAACTCAGCTGCAGTCTCCTTAAGGCCATAACCATTGATACCATCATAAGGAGCTGCCTTGATCAGTCCCAGGGTACCTCCTTTTCACTGTCAGGCCACACTGTCTTCTGCTTCATCCCCTGCCACCTGCAGGTATGAACTGCTAGCCCCAACTCTGAGACTCGGTCACATGTCCACTGCACCTGAAAATGGGCCCAGATATTCCTGCTCAGCCTAACAACTGTTTGGCTTTTCTTGCCCCACAGACCTTCTTAGCAGCCCCAGACCTTGAGGTCTGAGTCTGCGTTGCTGCTGTCTGCTGCAGCCGTCTCTCCCTGCCAGCTACCAGAGTTCTCCCCTCCAGCCCCTCTTCTGTATGTAGTTAACAGGGTTGGGGTTCCCTGTTACAGGGACCCTATGCTCTCTACGCCTTTGTCAGGGGTGGGCAATTATTTTGGGTGGAGAGCCGGTTACTGAGTTTTGGCAAGCCATCGAGGGCCAAATAACAGGCAGCCAGGAGCAGATAAATTTTAATTTTCTAAATTTTTTAGGGGCCCTGCGGGCCAGATAGAATGGCCTGGTGAGCCACATCCAGCCCACAGGCCACATTTTGCCCACCCCTAACCTATGTAGAGATAGATATTTTTTAAGATATGTAAATTATTTTGGGATCCTGAGTCTCAGTTTTCAAAAGTGACATGGGCATTTTAGAAGTCTAAACCTTTATATTTAGCTTTTATAATCATGAAAGTGTTAAATGGCTCAAGTACTTGGGTATAAAAAGCTATTTTTCCTGTTATATTGCCTAGGAAGTATAAACTAGATAGATCTGAGCCTGTTTAGCATCAAAGCCCCATTGACATGTCAAAAACTAGTATAATGGCATAAAATATATCTGCTGGCGTTCTGCAAAGAGACCACTTTGTTGAGGAAGGAACCACTTGGCTTATATATTCTTTTCAAACTGAAATGAAACCAATCTAGAAAAGCTTTCTTAGTGATGTTGGAACTGAAGCTTCACTGGGCTTTTTCCCGAGCATTTTTTTGTTTTTGTTTTAGGGTAAACAACAAAATCCTGCAGGACTTGCTTATTCTGGTTTCGAGACAGGTGGGTCCTTCTTGTAAATGAGACTTCCCAATCTGAAGCCATCGATCAGGAAGATAGTTCTGAATGGCTGATGAATGCTTTTGCTTTGTTGAGGATAGATTTTGTTTCTGGGAGTGCCCATTTGGATTTTACCAAGAATATGCCTCATTTTGAACATGGTGACTCCTGTCCTTAGGTATGCAGATGCTGCAACACACAGCTCCTCTTCTGAACTCTTTCTGCTTTTTAATATTGATTTTAAAATTGTTCTGACTTTTCTGGCTTTGAATGGATTTGCTTTAGTGTACTTGACTGCTCTTCTCTCAATCTGCTCCCCCAGCTCTTCATTAAGATGTGAATTGCTGGTTTGCTAATCTACCCTGATTCTAACCTCCTGATGTTGGGAGCTAGGGTTTTTACCCCTTCCCCTCCCTTCTATAAGTATGCCCCTTTGAGAGCAAAATGTGCTTTCTGGTGCCATTACTGATTTTGTCTTCTCTTTCGATATTTAAAACCAGATTAAGAAATGGTCTGCGTGAATGCTGCTGCTTTTTATTGTTAAGAATGGGTATTTTCACAGAGCAGAATTGTATGCTGTCCCTCCACTCGTCTAAAATCACCCTGGACAGAAGTCATTTGTTGTGGTGCTGGAACAAGTCAACTATTAATTGTCATCTATTTTTTCTTTCACCAAGTGACATGTTTGTGTCATCTTCCTCGAAACAATATCTGTAGTGTTTAATTTCCTGATTTAGTGTTGTCTGTTTTGGAGGAAGCCTGTTTAGAAGAAGAGCATGTGGTTTTAGACAGGCTTTGTCAGATTGGGCTAGTTCCAATAACAGTGTTAAAATGCGCTTTTCCATGTGCCATTGAATCCTGGAGGAATTAGAATTAGCTTTTTTTTTTTTCCTCTCTTTTTTTTAATTTTATTTAAATAAAGCATGCATTTCCATGCCTATTTTCGCTACTCACCTGGCTTATTCTGATATTTAACTTTCTGTTTTATACTAGTGACTACGATTAGCTGAAAACTAACTTTTATACCAGTGACTATGATTTCCATGAATGAGGCATGTAACATTTACAGTAATGTATTTTAAAAAGCCAATTTGGGTGTGTCTACAGGTGCATTTGATGTGGGGCCAGTTCACTTGCGAGTAAACTACTTGCGGGTAAATGCTCCTGGGCAGGTGTCTACACGTCCAGGGAAGTGGGAGCAGATTGGCTGCTCAAGGCAGTAAACAGCTTCTGCTTCCCGGGGCCCTGCATACGTCCCTGTCACCACCAGAGAGCTGGAGGCTCTGGCTGCAGCTTCCTGTCACCAGAGGCCATTTTTAAAAGCCAGCCCCACTCCCTGCTCCCTGACCAGCTGCGTTTCTGGCCAGGAGCAGCGAGCAGAGCATGGGGGCAGCATGCGGCAGCTGTCTTGCCATGGCCTCTGCCTCCCCGTGTCATAGCTGCTCCAGCCCCTGCCCCTGGCAGCAATGCCCAGCGCCCTGGGCTCCTGCTGGTTACCGCGCTGGCCCTGCTGGCTTGCTGCCGCTCACTGCCAACTGGCCCATGGCTGCCTGGGCGCTGCTGGTTCCCCCATGTGCAACGACCGCCTGCCCAGCTGAACTGCGCCATCCCAGGGCTGCTGCCACCTGGACCCTGTCCTGCTGGCCAGACCCCAGCAGGGACATCAATGATGTGTTTCTGCACACCAATGCCAGGCCCATCTGCACCTTCCTGGGCCTCCAGCTCCACCGCCTTTGGGCCCATTGAGCCAGCCAGGACTGGTGGCTGCACGTTGTCCAGGCCACCTGGGAAAACGAGCAGTGGCTGGAAGCATTTTGCATGACCTGGGCCACCTTCCTGGACCTCCTCGAACAGCTCCACCTGCATCTGGAGTGGCAGGACACCACCATGCAGCAGCCCCTCCCCATGGACACCTGGTTGGCCATTGCCCTGCCGAAGCTGGCCATGCCTGCTAGCTTTTGCTACATGGACCATCTCTTTGGTGTGGGCAAGGCCACCACTGGGGAGGCCATCCTGGAGGTGTGAAGTGCCCTCCGGGACATGCTGGGGCACACCGTGCTCCGTGTGCATGACCCCGTGGAGGTGGTGGCGGGGTTCCATGCCCTGGGATTCCCCCAGTGTGTTGGGGCCTGGGGTAGGACCCACATCCCCATCACCTGCCTGCCCCATGGGGACCACCTCTATTACAGCTAGAGGGCCTTTCACTCTGTTGGGCTCCAGGCCATTGTCAACTACCGTGGCACCTTCACCATTGTGCTACGGCGTAGTAAAGTGTGTCATGTAGACCCACCCACTGATAATTTAGTTTGTGAGCTTTTAATGTTTAAATTCTTATTCTGTTTCAGTGTTGGCTATGGGAGTGGGGGGGGGGAGGGAGCATCTCATGAGACCTCATAGGTCAGGGATGGGCAAAATATGGCCCTCCAATAGATTTTATCTGGCTTGTGGTAGGTCTCTTGGCTGCATCCAGCCCAGGTGCGGGGGGACAGCCCAGTTGGTCCCACCACCCTTAGGTATGTGGTGGTGCAGTGGCTGGACTTCCCAGCTGTGGGAGCTTCCTCTGCCCGGCTGTCGCTGCCAGTCCACCCCCCGCCTGTTGTTGCAGACAGAGTGGGCAGGGAGGCGGCTGGGTTCGGGGTGGTCTTCATGGAGACTGGCCTGGAACCCCTGTGAGCAGGGCGTGCTCAGCCGGGCAGGCGGGTAGGGCTGTGGGTGGGCAGGGAACAGCATCCAGGAGTGGGACAGGTCGGTGGGGCCTGGGGCTGAGGGCAGAACCGTGATCTGCTCCCTGCATGTCCCTGACTGTGCAATCGGTGCCTGTTGCAGGGTTGTGCAGGGAGCAGATTGCAGCTGTGACCTAGGCCCTGGCTCCTCGCGGTCACCACCCTGTGCTCCAGTCCTTAGTCATTTTGAGTGAGAGTTTTTTAAAATACAATTTTTTTTCTTTAAGTGGTGAGAGGTATTAGTCTCTTCTTCACTCAGAGTAAACGTGGGGAATATTGCTCTTTGGCATGATGTTACTGCAGTTGCAATATTAATTCTTGGTGCTTGTTAACTTTTCTCCCTTTTCCTTTGGGCCATAGTTTAGTGTTCTTTGCTTGCTTCTCTCCGAACCAAGAACAATTAGATAATATATTTTTGTGATAGCTCAGTTAACTGCAGTCAGTGTGTGTTATCCATCATCTTATTAACCATCAGTTAGCTCACTTCTTTTTTAAAAAGACCTGTTAATATATTTGTAGCCACTTAATTTTCAGTAAGTGCCTGAAGTTAAAATTCAGACTTATAAAGATGGACTAAGTTTGTACTTTTGAAAGTACTAATTGAGATTTAAGATGGCAAGAAACCAAACCACTATTCTGTGCAGTTCTTCATTATTATAGAAGAAAGTCTGCATTGACATCACAGTTTGTTTCTCCCAACTGAAATTAAAAAATGCGGTGACTATAAAAAACAGTATTTAGTTCTCTTCATAAAACCCTATGTAGGTCTCCTTTAATCTTTATCATAATTTTAAGAGTGCTTTTTTTTCTGTCTCTCTCTCTCTGATACAAGTGAACATTTACCCAGTTTCTACTGGATGGTGTTATGAGCCTGATAGGCTTCAAGAGACTATTTTAGTGGTATTTCGCAAGGTTCTTTCTAAAAGTGGTGAAAACAGGGTGGCAATGTACAGTGCTCTCCAAAAAGATAACTTAGGATACAAGTGTAATGTGAAAATGTTTGGTTTTATGCTGTAAATTATCTCCTGAGCTGTCAGCACTTCCTTTCAGTTGGGGGACATTGCTTTGTATATATATGTAATGAACATACTGCATTTTTTTTCTGCAAAGCACAGGAGTGTATTGGGCCCAGTTCTTTATAAGGCATTCTAGAATTAAACAGTGAAATGCTCTTAAAAAATAATAATTTTACTTTAAATTCATCCACAGTTTGCTGGCTGTGTTTGAAATCCATTCTTTCAGCCTAAAATGTCTCAACCCTTTTAATGTTCTTTGCCTCAACAGACTTCCATTAAGGATTATTAAGAGACATAATATTAGTTAACATTTATTTTGAAGCTCTGCATATTTACTTTTCAGACCTTGGGGACCCATTTCTGGATTAATTGCTATCTAATTGCTACAAATAAAACCTCAGCCATGCAGGCATTTCAGATTGTGCTGAAGTTTTTTTGTTTTTGTTTTTTTAATTGTTTGGCTTTCCTTTCCTTTAATTATCTGGTAAATGATGCATTATTCTTTTACAGTCCCATTATTATTCCTCTTTTTAGTAATCAGTTGTTGATTTCATGACCATGTTGCTATTTCTTATATTGAACTTTACTTGTGACAGTTCAGTGACAGCACAAGCTCCTTCATTCTCCTGTTCCCAAACTATATCAAGGATATTAACAGAGAAGTCAGGTGGAGGCAAGGCATTTTAAATATGGTAATATCAAATTTGGGGTTTAAAAACCATTCTTTTCTTTTTTGCTGTGCTGAAATACTTATTGCATGGATCAGTGTTTTTAGAAGTGATACAACTTAAACAAAACAAAAAGCACCCCAAAAAAACAATTGATGTTCTAGCATTTGAAATACTTTAACAAAAATATGTGTTTGAGTTTCCAGCATTATGACTAATCTAGGATTTGGTAACTTGGTCGTCTAATTTGCTTAAGAGATTCCTGAGAGAGGAATATTCATCTTAAGTTTCTTTTCCTTTCTTACAAGCTGTCTCTTTGCCTTTTCCCCATTAAACACTTATGAACTCTGTATATACAGGGTCCTCAATGAGATGTATTTCGTCAAAGATTTTGAAGGGTTCAAGCAACTTTTTAAGGTTAGGTGAACAATTTTTAGATGTGGTTATCTTCTTTACTTAAAAATAATTTAGGCAGTAAGACATGGTTTGAAAGGGGCTGGATCTGGGTTGCGTGAGGTGGGTTTCAGGTCGCATCTGATCCAGGTGCTGACCCCACCGAGATGGGTATCGGCCCAGCGCCACTCATCCAAACTTTGAGGCCAAAAGGTTGAGCAGCACTGGTCTATACCAAACGGTATCCAAGTGGCTAGTGAACTCGTGCCATAAACTCTCTATGTCCAGGACCTAGAAGTGAGTCTCTGGCCTCAGGTGGAAAAGAACTGACGTTTCTCAAGAAGAAGAATCTGATTTCAGTGCTTGCTGTTGCAGTGAAATTTTGGCCCTGGCGTACAGCCTGATGACAAGCGTGAAGTCTTAGGTTGCCATGGATTTGTTGCAGTATTTTTTCCCCCTAAAAAGCCAGTGCTCTTGTAATGTTTTACAATCTACTGTGCGCCAAGGATGTAAAATGAGTTAATTAAAAAAACCCCTCGTAATTTTGTTGCCAAATTGCTCTATAAATAATATTTAATTCCTCCAGATTCTGTTTGGAATTTGGTGAAAGATGAAGTGAGGGTGAAGTGAGTTGTTTTTAAAAAAAGAAAAAGCTTTGTTTTATTCCAAGTTTAAGTGATTTTCTCTGTACAGAAAGTTTGGGATCTTTGATGCTAGTGGCTGCATGATCAAGCTTGCCTTGAGAAAGTGGGAAGCCACTTGAACAAACCTACTCTTAGGACAGGCAGTACTGTGTAGAATGCTAACGATGGCTGGATAGTGCTCTTTTAATTATCAGCATTATTCTTAATGTTTTTACAGCATAATGTTTATGGGCTATACTGTAAACAGGATGCTTCTAATATATTTTGGTAGCAATTTTAATTGTCCGTTTTGTTTCCAATAAAACGTTCTGCATAGCTGATCACAGGAGAACCTTCTTCCACAGCTGCATTGAACATAAATTCACTGTCAGAATCGTCAGCTTGCAGTAGACCAATAGCTCATCAATCTAGGTCCTCCTCTCCAATACTTGTTAAGGCCAGATGATCCATCTGGATGAAGTGAAAACATCCATGCTGTAACTAATGGTGAAATTTGTATGCCAAGGGGGTATACACTTTCTTGACACCTGCTGGGCCTGATTAGTAAATGCTACCATTAAAAAAAAGTAAGTCACATTTCATTTGGAGCGGAAAGTTAGAGCCAGTCAATCTAGACTAACAGTGGCTCATGTAG
The DNA here is from genome assembly GCF_000455745.1 of Alligator sinensis. NCBI lineage: Eukaryota > Metazoa > Chordata > Crocodylia > Alligatoridae > Alligator > Alligator sinensis. The sequence goes on along the minus strand of NW_005842618.1, from coordinate 616,270 downwards.
AAAGAGTTATCTAGCTGCTGTCCAGAAAGAATGAGTAAAGTTGTTTTTTAAAAGAAATTTCTTTGTACTTGAACTACTACTCCAGGGTATTTTTTTTTTTTTTTTTTTGTCATTTGAAAGGAGGCAATATCAGCTCCTAAGCTAGAGAGTGCATAGTAATTATCACTGAATTGATATTTCCTCGTTTTCAGCAACAACGTACAGTGTACAGACTGACGCTGGTCAAAGCTTGGAACGTGGATGAACTCAAAGCGTATGCTCAATTGGTGTCCCTTGGCAAACCAGACTTCATTGAAGTTAAGGTGAGTTGCACATAGTACTTTTCTACTGAATAGTCTGTATTTTTTTTTCCTCTCTCCTCTCCCATATGAAATAATTCAACATTTCATGAGCAAATCAATGCCAGCTAGGCTTGCTCCAAAGCTCATGGTTCTGTATTAGGACCCATTTCTTGTTTTCAGTCTTGGGAAGTTTGGTTAGCAGATTTTTTAATATCTTTTACATGCATGGTGAGTTGTCCATGCTATTATACAAGCCAGGCTTTGCAGCACTGATCATCACTTTCTAATCAACACAACCACAGCCCTTTGTTCTCTGTGGAAAAAAAGACCTTTTTTTTTTTTGGTCATCTTTTGTATAGTATAAATCCACTAGTCCAGAGCCCATATCCTGGCATGGTGTAAATTGCCATGGTGGATGGAAAAGGTGATGTAATCTGACTTTCACTGATCTGACATTCATCAGTTCTGTAAAATGGGTTAATAATAACCTCTGGGAATTTAAGTGTGGCACAGAAAGAACAGCCCTTAATAAGAGAGTATATTATACCCATCTTATATAGACATAATATTGCTGAGTGCGGATGCCTTCTCTTTACGAAAGAAATAATTCATATCTAGAGGACATGGAGAAGACCAGTTACATCATGTTCTGTAATGAATCAATCCTGACATTTTCATCTCAACTGAACTTGATCCAGAAACTTCCATAAGAGTCCAAACCATTTATCTCTGGCCTGGACTTCATCCAACTTTATAACATTTGTACTTTATATTTATTTTCTTTTTGACCACAGGAACCTCCACTTTGGAGTAGGAGGCTGGCACATGCCACATTGACCTACACAGTGAAAAAACACCATTGATATAATCTATTTTGAGTCCTCTTCCTCCCCATTTTGTCTCTCCCAACGTCATACACATTACTGAATTTGTGAGAGTAATTTTAAGTATGGCAACAGGAAACATTTGGCTGTGCAGGGTACATCATAGACCATTACACAGTGGATGTCCTAGAACTCTTTTTCCTCCAAGTGGCAGCACTTCTTTCTTAAGGGGTTTTTAAATTCTTGCATCAAGAGCACTCATCTTTTGAAGCAGTGGCACTGGAAGCAGTAGAACAGCCCCTCTTCTCATAGTGAACAGCAGCGAGTGTGGGGGAAACAGGAAATAACCTAGATACGCCTGATGTTCTCTGTCGTATGTGGAGGGGATTGTTTCCAACTGGATCAATATTTGAGTGCAGATTCCCCAAAGTTGTCTTTAGGATAAGCACTTGTCTCCCTCAGGGCAGAAGGAGGCTGTCAGTTGCCTTTTTCTCTATAGGAGAATTCAACCTTTTAATGCGTTTAAGATGTTCCCAGCCAGTTTGATCCTACCCAATGCAGTACATGCCTTGCCTTTTCTGGGAGATGGGCAAGAAAAGGTACTTTGTTCAGGTGATCTGCTGCCTTCTGACATTGATCCAGTTGGTGTAGCTTCCTTCAGACACAGCACTGCCTTTCACAAATCTAAATTGCACCTGATGAGACCAAGAAGTTGCTACAAGAGTTTCAGAGTACTCCACAGGCACTGTGCTGTCCTCATCGCGAGGGGGAGGAAACAGTAAGTGTTATATCTGGTTTGCAGAGGACTGACCTACTGCACAGAGAAAGGACATGACCTCTTCTGAAGCTAGTCAGTGGCAGAGCTGTGGGTTCAGATTAGGGAGACAATGGCTTCCTCCCCCATGGCCCCAACACTGCATCAGTGATATAGAAAGAAAAATCTGTTGTCTGAAAAAGAGCCGGGTCTGTGCAGATGAGGGCTGCGTGCAGATGAGGCCTGCGTGCAGACCATTAGTCAGAGCTACATCCCTTGGCATGTCTCGGGTTCTGTTAAGAACACTTGTACAAGTAGCGTCGTCTAAGCCTGATTACTCTGATGTAAATATAGCCCTTAAAAATATTGCGGTACTTGAATGAGTTCTTGCAAACAGTGTTGTTGTGCTATCTCAGAGGGGAGAGATTATCTGAACCCAGCACTGGCAGCCAGCATCCTTGAGCTCTGATCCTGGCATTGACATGGCTTACCGCTGTAGAGCATTGGATGGGTTGCTTTGTTCTGTGCCTCAATGCCTTTATCTATAAGCAGGTGTCCTAAGAAACAAGTGCCTGATGTAAGAGTAGTGCTGCCAGGAATACAGGAAGAGCATGAGTCGCTGTCCTGTGCTTGTGCATCTTGGGAAGGGTGCAGTATGTGGTGGTTTACTTGTTTTTTGGGGTTTTTTTTCTTTGTGCCATTCCCTTTACATGGGCAGAAAGGGAGAACTTACTGTGGCATCTTCCTTCTGCTTCCTGGACTCTTAATTAGGGCTTGTAGAATAATGTTGTAAGTTTATTCCATTTTTTGATGCTTCCAAGGTCATGGGAATGGTTTGTGCTTTTGAGTCTCTCATTGAAATTCTACTAGAAAGGGGGCACTGTTTTCAGCACCCTTGGGACTGCTTTGAGACTGACAGCAGCTAAGCTATGAAGACAAAAATGAACGGTTTGCCTCACTAAAAGCACTGATTGTTTTGCATAGTCACCTAATAGAAATGTTGTTCGTATTCACAAGCGAAGATGACGGCATCCAGCAGGGTGGGGGGAGAAGAGAGAAAGGAAGCAGGAAAGAAAAAGGAAGGGAGAAAAGAGAAAGGAGAGGAAGGAGGAGAGAGGAAAGAGAGAGAAGGGGGGTGGAGGCTAGGTTGCTCAGGTACACAGGTGACTTATAAGCCTGATCTTTGCCCTGAACAATCTGTTGCAGCAGGGGCAGGAGAGCAACGAGGACTGGACACGAAAGGTCCTCGTTTTCCTGGCCACATGCTTCCTCACTGCCTCTACCTAATCGAAATAAGGTATTGGTTAACTCTGTACATCACAATCTCTGGTAGATCCTGTAGTCGTCTCCATTGTAAATGGAGGGTCCATTAGAATCTCTGTCTTCTAAATGCTTATAAATAGACTCATCTTGTCCCATTATCCTAATTTCCTAGAACTGTAGTCATGTGCACATGCCTTAAATAAGAAGGGCCTTGTAGCAAAAATTCCTTGCAGGCAGTGTGCATTTAAGCTGGGATTTTTTCTTTCCCTGGAAATATAACTGATTTTACCGGCATCTGGAACAAGTGGTGCAGCTGTCTTTGTGCACCAGCAGAACATTTTTAGACTGAATGGCATCTCCGTCTTTTTTAAAACATCATGAAATTTTCCGACACTTTCTGGGAGCTAAGGATTTGTTTGACACTTGATTGTGTTTCAGCAGGTTGTAATTTAGAGCTAATAAAGGACAAATGCCTTGCTCCTGGGTGCTTTAGTCAATTATATATATATTTTTTATATTTAGGTTTTTTATTTTGGGACAAAGCTTTTATTTTCTTTCAATTTTTTTTCCTTTCATCTTTCAGTTCTTTAAAACAGGTGTAATGTTTTAAGAGGTGTAAATTTAGTACTCAGTAAAAAGGCAAAGCAGTTCACACTAAATATGACACTAAATTAGCCCAGCCAGTGGCCTTATTTGTTCCACATAGTTTCATCTGCCAGTTTCTGCTAAACAGCAGCATTTCTGAAGTGCAGAAGATTTGGCTCAGTAGGGAAGACACAATAGCTTTCTCTTCTCACAGTACTGTTTCCGCAAATTTGAAATGCGGATGGATTACATGGTTCTTTACCTCGAGTGAAACCAATTTCCTTATTTTTTGCTTCTTTTTTTGTTTTGTTTTGTTCGTTTTGGCCTCTCTTTCCTTTTGGCCAGAAACAAGAAACAGTGTTTCCCCCATAGGTGATAGGCAAACAATTGTCTTTCACTCCAGGATAGCTGCCGGCTGGTTCCTCATTCCTCACTCGCTTCCAGTGAAAAAGCAGATCTTGACATCTTTGTTTTAAGACTGGCTTCTCTGAGTTCAGACCACTGTGGCCCTAGCTGTCTCCAGCATGTTGGGTATTTAGATGTCAGCATCATCTAAAAACCATGAGTGGAGGTCAGGGATCTGTCCATCTGGTAAGAACAGTCTCCACACTAATTAGCTTTCTATATGAATAGATGAGACCAGAAGATTGGCAAAAGGTCCAGTCTTATCCACGAGAGGATCCTTCCATCTAGTAAAGGTTGTGGGGAAGCTAACAATTTATCTAGAAACATAGAAAGCTGCAGTCATTTCAGGGACTAAACAAAGCCTACAGATTTTAATCCCATTACCTGGATTTGCTTTTGTGACCCCTTCATCCCAACACTGCCCCCCCTCCATCATTCCCTCCTTTTATCATCTTTTATATTCAGATCCCTCTATTTGATACACTGCTCTGTGCACGTCCTTTCAAAGCATCTGATTAAATGAGCTCGGACTTGCAAAACCCCATGCTATACATCTCTGTTTTAGTTAGTCTGTAAAGTGTAAATCTCTACCCTGCCTTCTGTATGTAATCAAGTGAGAGCTCAGGCTGTTTAATCTGAGTTGCGCAGAAATACCACTTGGCTGAATAAAATTGGGATGGTACATTTCCAACTACATGGCTGATGGATGGGGTGTTACAGAGCTCTGTCCAGAGTGGTGTGGAGCATTCCTGTGAAACGCTTGGTCTTTTCAGCTCACATCCCCCAGCTCATCTTGGGTGGAGAGTACTGAGATCCTCATGGAGGAGCTACAGGAACAAGCAAGTCCAGAATAAGAGAATGAATGAAATGCCTTTGAACATTAGAGGAATTAGATGTCTTTGTCATGAGCCTGTTTGCTAAGAGTTTACACATGCCTCCTCCCCAGAAGACCCAGCTTGGGGAAATCCAGGACCAGGAATGTGTACAAAATATGCCTGGGCAAGAGGTCTGGATCTGAAGAAAGCTATTGTAGATCCACCATCCAGTGAAATAAAAGAGGATTTTCCATTGACTTAATGAAACCCCAAGAGTCCTAGTGGGAACATAAGGCTTCCTAGAAAGTAGTCATCCCATACCAACTTGTGGGGGATCTGTTCTCTGAGATGTTCATCTTGTCCACTTACTGAACCCAACTCATCCCTGTGGCCACCCTACTGCAGCCAGCAAGATACTCTGAAGATGAACTTGGGCTGCACGAGCCAGAAGCATAAGCCAAGCGGTATTGCTAAAATTCCTGTACTAAATGCAGCAAGTCAAAATGTTAAGCTTCTGTCAGCAAAGATGTCATTCAGTGCTGTGATGTGTTTGGATTAGGGACTCTGTATCACAGAGCTTATTCTTTTTTTCTGCAGTTCCTGGGTAGGTACTGCTTTATGCATTTTTAGAGCTGTTTTTTGTCTAAACTCTTGGGGTCATTCCTGTTGACACAAATACAGGCCTGTCCTTCAGTGCACCCATGGTACTTTCAGTAAGTGACATCCAAGAGAGGATGTACATGGCCATTGTGACATGGGAGCTTTGTCCAAAATCTCTTCAAAAGGATTTTTTTAAAGCATATTTGAAAATCAAATACATGCCCAGGACATTCCCACCTTAACCTCTGCACCCCTGTCCCTTGCTGCTTGCTTTGGTGTGATGGGTTGTTAAGGAAAGGGAACCTGGGTCTCCATTCAGAGAAGAGTAAGGAATTAAGTTCCCTAAAGTATCTGCCACTGAACAAGACCTTCCTCTCAGTGGGATTTTTCTGGTTAAATGCTTGAAATAAATTGTGTTAATTTAAAACGAATGCAGCTAATCTCCTGTTGCTTCAGAGCCCAGGTGAGAGAGATCTAGAATCTTGCAGGGCTTGATCCTAATGGACATTTATACTACTAGGACTCGGTACCCTTTATGAACCTGGATGAAGGGAGAGTTGGGCTTGTGGAGCTTAATATAAGAGATTGATATATTCTATTTACCCTCTATTCAAAATTGACTTGTGTGTTTAATCCACAAAATTTTCAGTGTGTCTGTAATGTTCATGGGCTTTACCAGATTGTTATTTAGAAAGCCACCAGTGTAATAGGCCTACTCGATTTTGTGATTTGTATTTGTCTTTGAAATCAAGCATATTAGGGAAGGCTGTGTGAAATGTAGTAAAGGTTTGGGGTCTTTAGATACTAAATAATTCATTCCAAATATAAGGGAGGCAGTGTAATAGATTAATAGTCTAAAATGCACCAGAAGCTACAGGGGTGGAAGTCAGGTAAGTAAATAGAAATGAAGTACTCTTCTTAATAGCCTTGCAATTCACATAACAAGTGTTCTTAATTGTGCCTATGTCTTTGTATAACTGAATCGTGCCTTGGACATTTCTCTCCAAAATGTCAACAGTGTTAAGATAATTTGTGTACAAGCATGCTCATTATGCACCCTTGCACAACTTTGACATGGATTCTTTTTCCCTCCACCTCCTTACAAGTCAGTATGGTAAAGATGATCATTAAGTGTTCATGGGATTTTGTATGTTGAGTGATAGGAATTTACCTGGAAATGGCTTTCTTTCTCGTTTATACTTACGTTAAGTATAAATGAGATTCAGACTTGCAACATGGGATTGCCAAAAGCCTCTTGACCCACTTGTCCCTATTTGTATTCTACAGCCCTGTCTCCAGGTCAGCACTTTGGAGCTGCTGAGCTAATGGGTAGTGAATAGTAAAAAGTAGAAAATGGACTTTCTGGAGCTATAATCCTTGTTCTTGAGATCTGAGATTTGCTTTGAAATTAAAATGACCAATTAATAAGTTGGCAAGCAAGGCCCAACAGGAGATGCACCTGCCCCTCTCTGCTCACCCTTGTCATATTAAACATTAAAGATTATTTAAGTGTTTAAAATAGAGGAAAATTAGCTCCTCTTTAATGAGTTTGTAATTACAAGAAGCAAGAGTTGATTGCTTTCACCTGTCAAAAAGCTATTCAGAGACTTGGTGCTGTTCCAGTCCACCTTTAGATGGAGACAAGACCAAGTTAAAAATCACTTATCCTAGTGACTGCTATAAAACAACCAACCAATGTATAATCTTCTGGCTTGAAGAGTCACTAACTTATTGCCATGATCTGCAGAATTTCAGTACGAGTCTGAGCTTGGCAAAGTTTGTGTCTACAATGCAGTTAAACAGGTGTCTGTGGCATGTGTAGATGTACCAAGGCTAGCTCAGGTCCAGATAGTGGGGCAGCCTGGATGACAATATGGTCTGCAAAGTCAACTTGAGAAAACTGGAGAAATACTTAGGTGGCCTTACCAGTGCTGTGATCTGTGCTGCCATGGCTAGCCTGCTACCCATACCTAAACCAGCTAGTTCAAAGCTAGATCAGGTATATATATCTACATGAGCTTCAGTGTAGATGTACCAGGTAGGAATGGGAAGTGTCATCGTTGCCTCTCCTGTGGTTTGGTTTTGTTTCGAGGCTCTGAACAACCACATGCCCTTCAGATGTCAGTGGCTGAACAGTTCTGAGTTGAACTTGTGCATGGGAAGTTCAGTTGGAGTCAATGGGTTAATGAAATGCTTAACATCAAGCACACAGCCTATTTTCTTACATACCACAAACCCCCAAATAAAACCTTATTTTTGGAAGGCAGAATGTAGGGGAAAAAAAAGATTTTCTAGAGTCACGGCTGACTGTGGTATATAGCGTAAGTCCTCCTGGAAACGCAGGGTGCAGGAACTGTGGCAGTCTGGGTGAGGCAGCAGGACCTTTTTGGTGTGGCAGGACAGCAACAAGGCTAGGCCTTAGACCCATGCGAGGGCAGTAGTAACTGTTGTTTCTTTCTTCTAAATAGCCCTTTATATACGTTTCTATAAATAATCAAGTGTTGTTTCCATACCACAAGCCTAATTAAGATGCTACAGGCTGCATGCAGCAGCTCACCTGCCTTCAGCCAGTGCAGTGGTTTATCAGCCACAAGATAATGGCTCACCAGCATATATGAGAAGATGAGCATTGGGCTCCATCCTGTTGTTTTCAGCCCCTGGGAGAAGTGGCAGCCATCCCGACAGCCACAAATTAGTGTCCACTTGACCTATTCTACTCTGCTTTTTTCCAGTGAAGAAAAATTAGCTTTGTTGTTTAAGCCACATGTCCCAATTTTGGAGGACTGATTTGGAGGGGAGGGAAAACTGTGCCCGGTATGTGAGTAAATATGGTATATCAGTTCAAATGAGGTTTTACTTTAAAGAAAAATAATTTCCAAGAAACCCTTTCACATAGCTGTGGCTGAAAATGTTAAGTGACTTTTAAGAAAGCCTAGCCTCAGGAAAAATGTTTGTTTGCACGAAATGGGGGAGGAGGAGCAATTAAAACAGGAATATCCCGCATGTACTTTTTGCAGCTGAAGCATTGTTGTGTTGTACTGGCCTGGGGCAAAACCAAACAAAAACTAATTTATTTTCATTGTCTAAGCAAAGCGTAGTGTTTGAAGTAAGCGGTAAATATAAACCATGGAAATAAGACTAGACATCTGAAATCCTTTCAGATACAGTTGGGCAGGGAGTTCACAATGTGAATAATGTAAAGAGATGGTTTAAATACCAAATCAATACCATCAATACCTTAATGAAATAAATAATACAACTTACCTAGCATCTTTCATCCCTGAATCTGTACACTGCCTAAAAATGGACCATCATCATCATTCTTCCTTTACAGTGGGGGAAATGGAGGCTTAGGGTGCTTTTTTTATTTTTGAGGAATGTCCCACAATGAGTCAGTGTCTGATCTGACTTCCAATCCAGAGCCCTTTCTGTTGGGTTGAAGCAGTGCAGGGATAGAAAGAGATTTGGATCGTGTATGTGCATTTGATCTCTAAATATCTGTGCCCTTTTTTTTAAATGGTGATCTTTTTTTAAAAAGGAATCCAGCCCATGTTCACAAAGTTAGTCTTTGTACTAAGTACCCTGACTTCAGAGGAGTTACTCGAGGCTTTCACAGGTAGAACAGATCAGAGCGTACCTCCAAGTGTGTGACATCTGAAGGACTTGCGTTAAATATTGTAGCTACAATGCATGACTAAGGGGTTCCATTACTGGCTTTTCAGATATAATTGACACAAATAAACTGATGCCCTTTGGTAAATCAACTCGAAAAACACTTTAAAAGCAAACAAACCTATTTTGGCAAGGTGTTAGATGTGCATTACAGCTTGCTTGTGTAATTTAAACATTATTGAAGTCCAAGTAATATGCATTTTTATTGCAGAGAATTTGACCTAATAATGGGCAATTTAAGACATTTGCCCTAGGTCAAGACCGGTCTAATTTTTTAAAGCAGAGATCCTGTCACTTAACAGTAGGTCAGGGACACTTTGATAGCACCCCTTCCTTCTCTTGTCATTTTGCACAGAATTCAGTTTAATGAATTTTAATCAGTGGAAAGTTGGAAGCAAAGCAAGTTCTCTGGTTCATAACAATTACATTGAAGTTTAAGTTTATTTCAGCAACTAAGCAGAGTAATTCCCACTTTGAGTTAACTCCGTCTTGCTCCATAGCTGCTTGCAATAGAATAGTTGTTCAGGCCTTTGGTAAGGAACCAGACTGAAGTGGTAGAGACTCTTGTAATGTCCTCCTGAGAACCAGTCAGGACAGGCTTTTTTTTCTTTTTAAGGTATTTCTCTCTCACCGCAGTTATAAGCAACTCAGCACAAGTGATCGTATTAAAAAAAATATGGTGAAAACTTTGCTTCACTAAACCAGTGTGAAAATCCATAGAGACTTTGAAGAAGTTGCTCTGGCTTTATATGCATATAACCAAGACTATTTAAGATGTTTTTTAAAGAGGCTTTTGAAGGCTATTTATCAGAAAACTTTTTGTAGTATAGTTAGCAGGCTGAAAACATGCCAACTCAGGACTAATTACAGATTGGTGTCACTGATATTTCCACTACAAAGAAATTTATTTAAGAGCTACTGTGTATAAGACAACTGTATCCTCTTATTTTTAAAAAATGTTTCTTAGTAAGAACTGTCTTAATACCGTGTTGACAAACGTAAGACTGCCATAATCAACTATGCACTTAATCACCAACTATTATTAAGCCACATCGACACTGCTAATTAACTTAAGTTTAAAGAAGTTGGGGAAGTTAAATGTTTCTGTGCTTCTGTAGTGTGCGCTGCTAAGTTGATTTTCATTGATTTGTGTGTGAGAAATAATTACTCATCCAAGCGCTTGGTTATTCCACTTGCTTCTGTGCTTTCTTTGCTTGTAAATTATATCGTTGAAGTTTATTAAAGGAATGAATCATGTTGTAGCTTCCTAGGAATTTTCCCCCTCTCTAGTTATACATTTTTCATGCTGCTCAAATCATAATCTGCATAATGAATGAGAATAAAATATTGCTATACAGAGCTGCCTCTATACAGCTGAACCTTTGAGATGCATATCCCATTATTTGCATGGCTGGTTGCTTTAGTACAAGTACATTTAAAATCTTTTCCCAACTTTCAGTGCAGGGTTAAATTAATGTACTTTCCTGTTCAGCACTCCCCCAGCGTGTCTTCTATTTTACACCTGTTACCTCACCGGCATTGAGATACGGTACGCTGCCTTAATATCCTTCACTTCTGCAGATTTAATGGAGGAGGTCCACCATAAATTAAAAATGTGAAATATAATTGCTACCAAAACTTATGCACATTCTAATTAATGTGATACCATTTCTTCTTAAGAATATTTTCATCAGTGTACGAGTCTATTCTGCTACGTATTTCATGTTGCCTACCTTTTAGGCATTTACATGGTAAAGACCTTGTTTTGTTTCCTGCTAGTCATGACACCTGCATTTTTAATACAAGCAGGATTAGGTCCTGAGTGTAATATTAAAGGACTAAGGGGCATCGACATTTTGCAGGTGCAAATATATTTTTTAAAAGAATGGAAATGTTCTTCCCAGTGAAATGCATGAGAACTCCAAACATCATCATCCATAAAGTTGTGCATGGTCTGTTCTAAAGGCACTTGCACGATTAGCATTTGTGACCAGAATGAAATACCTCGTTCGGATAGTAAAGGTGATAAGCTGCCAGTGGGAGTTGCAAGAGACTTCAGGATTTCTTTGGAAGCAGAGCCAAGTGCATTGCAAGTGTTTTACCTTGAGTGCATGGCCAATTTTGCAGTTTGACAAACTAAACTAGTTCTGTGTATGCTTGATGGATTTTACTCAAAGAATATGTAAGCCACAACCTACATTTAAGCAAGCATATAAGTATGCTGGGCTTTCCACTGTTTTGCTAAGCTATTTAGCAAAGAAGGATCATCAATACAGTGATCAAAGGAAGATCAATACAATGATCAAATTGAAGTCACAGCTAAGATTAAATCAGTTTTTGTATCAATATAATGCTTATTTTAATGTTCTTTTGCCAGGAAAACTGCCTGATTTTATATTTAATTGGAATAAATCCTACTCTTAAGTAGAAGTTTTCCCAACCCAGCTCAAACATGGGTCCGTCTTCCTCACAGAAAGTTTGTAGAGAAGAGGCCAACTCAGTCTCAGATTTCATTTTATTAGGGTTACCATATGTCTGGGTTTTCTTGGACATGTCCTCTTTTTGGCCCCCTGTCCTTGTGTCCGGGCGGGTTTTTAAAATGCAAGCAAATATCTGGGTTTTTGCTCTTCCTCTGCTTTCCCGGGCACTAGCAGCTTGGAACTGCTTCTGGCTGGGAGCAGCGGGCAAGGTGATTGGCGTCGGGGATCATGTGTTCTGCACGCGGGCCCCGGCAAGCTCCGAGGTAAGAGACACAGAGTGTGTGTGTACATGCACGTGTGTGCGCGTGTGCACGGGAGCTGCATGGGTATTTCAAAGCACACCAGTGCCATTTTTCAGCGTGGAGACTCAGGGGACGCTGATACGCGTGATGTGGAAGGCTGCCGGAGCACCTCGGTTTCTGTGCTCCAGTAGATTCAATGAATTGAGTCTGCTCCACCGCGCTGGATTTCCAGTGTGTTGGAGCAGGCTCCCCACACCTGTATAGGAGCCCAGAGATATTTGGTTTGAGGTGCCACTTTAGGAAGTACTCCTTGTTGCGCCTCCTGCAAGGATTCGAACCATTGATAAAACTAACGACGCTAAAAGCAGACAGAATCAGACAGCTGTCAGATCTTGGTCAGTCGGCTATGCATGTCAGCAGTGTTTCTCCTAGCCAAGAGACAGTCAGAATAATCTGAATAGTGTGTCCTGCTATAGTAAATTCTTTGCACGTGTGTGTAATATATAGTAAACATTCAGCGCTATGTATTGGTCTAAATACAAAAAGGTGAACTAACAACAGATTCTTTAATGAAGACAGCTCAAGGATGACTGTAGTCTTCACTACCTCTAATAGATTCCCTAGTCTCCAGTACCATCAGGACTTGGGTGACAGAGGACTTACAGGATCAACCTTTTAGATATGGGTTAACAGAGCAATTGAATGTTTCTCTTCAGGTGCTTTGTTTATTAGCAAGGGGAGTTGATAATAATTGATAAGCAATAGCTGGGAGAATTTAAGCACATTATTTCCTTTTTAAAATGATATTTGTTTTTAACCTGAGCAGGGAATCGCCGATTTTTCCACCTTCCCCTCCCCACATTTCTTTTGTCTTCTACACTTGCGGTTTGATCCCGCAAGATGCCCAGCAGCTTCTGAGTGATGCTGGTTCTACTGACTTCAGTAGGAAATGAGAGAGCTTAGCTTTTTGCATGATTGAACTATTTAGTCAGAGTGCTTTATTTTTGTATCTAGTTTCTAACTTGGTTTTTCCAAGGCTGCTTCCTGCATGCTTAGAAGCTTATTCTGGCAGGGGAACTTGACTTTAATTCTTTCTACTGAGAATCAAGGTCACTGAACACTTGACAGGATCAGGCCCCCAGTGCTTCGTTGCTGAAAACCCTTATAACACTTAGTCTAGGGGGTGTGAGCGTGGGAGTGGCATACTGAGTATTCTGCATTAAAAAAAACCTCATCTAGATAGCACAAATAGAACGTAAAACACTGAAACTGGTGGTCTCAGTGTAAGTAATGCTGCCAGGTTTGGGCTAGAGAACTACAAAATAGTCTTTGAAATGCTAAATCCAGGTTTAATGTGTCTGGCTGAAGAAATAGAACTCTTTTATCTTATTTAAAAAAAAAAAAATTCATCCGGCATAGGCTTTGTTTCTACTTTTACCTCTGAGCCAAGGTTTGTGCCTCAGTTACAAAGGCTTGAAAATACAGCTGTGGACAGGATTGTCCTGTCTTTGAGCCATGTGATTTGTTGTAATACAAGTCTGTTTGGTACCTTTTAAATTGTGCGCTCATATAACTGAGCAATTCATATTTTTTTTTTTCTTGTCAATACTCCTGGGAAATGAATGAGAAGGGGGGAAAGAGAGGGAAGAAGGGATCTTTATCTTGCATCACCACTGTTTATAATAGCTTTCTTCTGCTTCTGAACCAGAGAAGGTCAGAGGAGTACTTCTGAGCTGTGAAGTCAAGGAAATTGCAAGGGGTAATTAGAAAGGTCGGGCATAGAGAGTAAGGGAGGGACCACTGGCTAAGTTTCATAGATGCTAGGGTCGGAAGGGACCTCAAAGGATCATCGAGTCCGACCACCTGCCAGTGGTAGGAAAAAGACGATAGTCTGGCATTTGGGAGACCTGGATTCAAGCTTTTTCTCCACTGCTGGTTTCCTATATGAACTTAGGCATTTACCTAAGCTCAGATCCGAACAGATATTAGGTCTACTACTTCCTATCCAGGGGTTGAATCTCCAATTGAGATCACTAAGAGTTAATGTCTATATACCTTTGCGTATCTCAGGCTTAATCATTTTGTGCTTTGTGTCCCTATTTGTGGGATAGTTGTAGTAGTAGTTCTGTACTTCCTTAGGTGCTGTGTTGATGAATACAGTGAAGAATGTGAATTGCTCAGATGTCAAAGAATTGGAGAGCATAGTAAATGGGTAGTAACTGCTTGAAAAAGACCTGAAGAAGAATGTGCTACATTTGAAAAGTTGTCTAAGTCTATTCCAGCTGTGCAATTGGTCCATCAGAAGATATCACCCACAAAAATCCTTGCCTCTTTCATAAAAAAGAAAGACACAAGAGTAAATCAAAACCCTTCCACATTTCTTTATCAAAAGGAAATGTCTCCATTCCTTTTTCTATAAATATAACTCCCTTGAATTTGATAGAGTTGCATGCAATTTGCATTTGCTTTAAATAAAGTGGGCAGCCGGCTCTGTGAAACCTCAGGATTTTGGACTCGAAACCCAGCTATCACTGCTTGTTGTGTGCTTACAAGGAGCACTTTTCTTCTGAGGAGCTTAAAATGCAATTTGCCACTGTCATCTTTTTCACGGTTACACTTCATCCACCCCTTGCTCCCCCTTTAGACTTTTGAACAGTTTTGCTCAGTTGTCTCGAGAGTCATTTCACACTTCATGTTTTTGCACAGAGGATTAGGAGACGTTTTGCACACTTGCAGTGATTTCTCTCCCCGCCCCTCCCCAAAGAAAGGTGATTTTTAAAAGCTTGCTCTTTTCTACAGGGTCTCAGTGCTTGTGTTACCAGCTCTTCCACTTGCTTGTTTTTAATTGCAATACATTTCTTTGCTGAAGGCTGATCTTCACCGTGGCTTCTATCATTGGTAGATCTCATGTGAAGGTTAAACATTTGTGTGAGAAGGTTTAGACAGAGGTGATCCTGCCCAGAGGAGAATTGGACTGGAGGATTTCTTTAGGTCCCTTCCAGCTCTGTTTTTATCTATGATGGTAGTGTGCAATGCCAGCCAGTTGGATATGTGCTTGAATAGGTCATGTACAGAGGTCCTGCTTCTGTGAAGACAGAGTTCAGTTCAAGTGGACCAAGCAACATCTCTGGCTCATTCTCTGTCCTGTGGCTGCAGTAACTTGCTTGGCCCTAGACCAAGAGAAAAAGAAATGGCGTGGTTTTTTTTTTTTTTTGCCACTGGGATGCTCCAGGCAGTAGTTAACACAGTTAGGATTGGTTGAGTCTGTTTTCCTCTAAGTTTTGTTGGTTCTGGCAAAGCAATCTATTTCTTTGTGCTACGAGTCCCATGTCTTTGGTTATTTAAGGGGAATTCTGAATCCACATTTAGTACACAAGTATGAAAATATTCCGTTTTTGTGTAGCAACATTAGAAGAAAATAAGATTCTTGCAGTAGGGATATTTAGTCTTTGAAGGTTTCTTAGTTATGGTGTGGTCATTAGTCTGCTAATGGAATTACAAGCCTTTTGTTTCCCTTCATATTCATTTCAATGCATGCAGAATCCTATTTATCATGAAGCATATGTAGATCCATTAGGGAAAACGAGAGTGCATGCTTTGGCCTTGGGAGGGCTTTTCACTTTCTTACCCATTGCAGCAAGCCTTCACCTTTTCAGCCCTCCAGCAAAGTATCTCTTGGGTTTAGTTGTTGCTACTCATGTTGGTATTCTGTATGTGTGTTGTTCTGTAGTTCCCTATCAGTTATCTTATTGTGACTAGTCAGGGAGAGCAATGACAAGAAATAGGTAGGACAATATTTATGCAGAAATGGCAAGTAGCGACTGAGATGCTTGTGATCCCAAAGAGTTACCCAAAGAGAACAAAGCAATTTACCAGCGACCTACCTGCTGACTTGTCATCATTGAAAAAGTCTCTGGTGGTGTGCAGCGTTACGTCCAGGAACGTTAAATTGGGCCTTGTACCGAGGGTTAATTCCAAGACTAGGACACGGTTACTTCTTAACCAATAACAAATATATTAAGCCCTTAGCAGTTACAAGTTTAGTGTTATAGTTGATCAAAAGCAGTACAACATGTTCACCACCCCAAAATTTAATGAACGCGACGACACCGGGTGATCAGTCTGTGAAGCCTTGTCCGGGGTTCCCGACGCCATCTGAATTTTGAATCTTAGATCCGTGACCAGATCTTTCAGGAGTAGGTTTCGAAGGGTACAATCTCTCATCGCTCTTTCATATACCATATAGCTTGCATTTCTTAATACACAAAATTAGCTCAAGCCTTCCTCCTAATGTATATTAATAATTCTGCTTCTGTTTGCCAAATATGGTCACTCTTAACTAGAATTTTCCATTCTATGGTAATCTTTTCATTTTTAGGTGGGGGTAGGTTTTGCTCTGACTGTTCCCTTTTTGTCCAGACTATATTTATTCAATGTAGTTAGCTAACCTCTCGATTCATTTTCAGTTGGGGACAGTGTTTTTCCATCACACCCCTTTAACCGGGTGCAAATGTTTGACCACAGTTCAAGCTAAGCACGCAGCTTAAGCTAAGTCCAAAGGTCAAAACTCAGGCCTAAAGGCCTCTGGGTCCCAACAGTAGCTATCTGTCACCATTTGAAGCAGCAACATAAGATGGTTTCCAGTTCTTTCAATGTGGAGATTTTGTGGAAGGCAAGCAGGGATCTTCTAAGTTCTCTCCACGTTCATTTGTGGCTGTATGGTCTGTCCTTCTTTTTAGATAAGATCACAGAGCACTTCTATGGCCAACACAAAAAAAGGAATAGTAGAGAGGTAGTGGGCATGCTTTTAGGCATCTCATTAATTAAATTTAACAGTGGAAATGAGGAGCACCAATACTATGTGACCAGTCGGTTCTTTCAGCACAGTTTGGAATACGGGCAAGGGTCAAGAATTCATTTACACGTGCATAGGAGATTTGCAGATGTTAAGGCCCAGGGCATCTCTGCTTTCTTCCTGTGCCATATTGCAGGTTTTTTGAGGCTAGAGTTTTTACCACAAAGGTCCTGAATTTTAGAGGGTGTTTGCAGGGGTGCTCTACAGTTGGGAAGGCCAGAATGGGACATTGTCATAGACCCTTTTGGACTTCTATTATTTGGTTACTCTTTTCCCTTACTCTCTCAGGCATTAAAGCCTGCGAGGTGGGAGGAGGATGTTATTCCCAGCTATACAAAAGGGGAAACTGGCTTGCTCAACATGGATGATGCTGACTAAGCCTTTGGAAGGGGAAGGAAGCTCTCCTCACTTTTCTTCATCCTTGTCATCAGGCTGTTCTTCCCTCTCCAGAGCAAACTGTACTAGGTAATGGGACACTGTTATGAAATGGATGTTCATCTGCAACATTTGCTGAGAAAAATGTGCATCGATGCTTCCCTAAAATTATGAACCAGTGACACAGGTGCTGAATAACAGCTTCAAAATGTTTCAACAGGGTGTGACCTACTGCGGAGAAAGCTCGGCCAGCAACTTAACCATGGCCAACGTCCCCTGGCATGAAGAGGTGGTGCGTTTTGTTCAGGAGTTAGCCGAGCTTCTTCCTGACTATGAAATTGCGTGCGAGCATGAGCACTCCAACTGCCTGCTGATAGCTCACCAAAAGGTAAGGGGTCTTTATCCCAATGTGTGGAAACAGGCATTGGATGGAACAGAATTTGACTCCTCTCTTTCTGCCACAAGAAGTTGCTGAGTCTCAGCAATTGCTGTGTCCCAGCAAGTTCTCTCCCTAATAGAGTTGAATTATTAACTCTTTTTTTTTATATGCTTTAACAGATATCCCAAAAAGCCGTGTGCATTTGTTTTAAGACTCTTAAGGGCTCTGCTACTGCCCTTGTTACAACCTTCCCCAGTGACGCAAGTAAGAGTTGGGAAATATATTGGAGCCCCTAGAAGAGCATTTAGCTCTCTAAAAAGCAAATGAAAGTATGTCATGGTCCCATCGCTTTGACATTTTTGACAGCGAGAACAAATTGCACAGGGTTGGGTTGGTTGTTTCTTCCCAATCCCCTGTTTCTTCCTTGATAATGTTCATCAAGGAAAGCAAAAACCCTGCTGTAGTGTCCCACACTAAGTAGCATGTCTTGTTATGTACAGAAGACAGTGAAGGGGCCCCGGTGCTGGGAACAGTTTGCCGTATTTTTTTCTGAATCATTAGAACGCTTGTCAAAGCTGTAGAGATCTTTATTTCTATTGCTCAGAGTTGGAGTAGCAGGGAGGACTGTTTTCCTCCTTGCTTTGAGATAAACAATGTCTATATGAGACAAACTGATATATCCGTGATAAACACGGAAAGATCTTCCCTTAGAACAACTTGACGTTTCTGGTTTTCAGGAGCGGTCCTTGCAGTACATTTCTAGAGAACTGTTACAGAAGACAAACATAAAACAACTCTGTCGTAATTTCATACTCTCTCTCTATCCATACAAAAGATAGATAAAAGGCCCTGAAACTACTGTTGCTGTCATGACAGTGGCAGTAGTCCAGCACTCTGTCGGGCACTGAAGTACTTTGCAGGCCAAGCATGTTTCAGCAGCATATATATTTCCTTTGAAACGTAGGTTTCTTATAAATGCCATCAAAGTAATTTGAAATGTAAGTGAAATGCCAAAAGCATGATTAATTTTTAGGGATGCAGGGTAGGAAAAATACCAAGTGTAATTTGGATTCTGAATTCTAGAAAAAACTAATAGGAAGATTATGAGAAGTGTGAAATAAAGAATCAGCTAGACCACTGATGTAACAGCTACTTGTTATGTGAATGGTCATAGTTTTGCTATTAGTGTACCCTATCCTTATGGGTGGCATTCTCTGATTGCTTGCTTAGATGGCGAAATCTTATTCTTTATTCCGTTGATTGAGGCTATTGTACTCTTGTGTGTGGGGGGTTCTCCAGGCAGCACGACATCAGATGATCAGTCCACATCACAATTCGCAGAAAATCAGAAATTATTTTTGATTGGTATTTTTATCACTAACTGTAATTGCTGAAAATGTCTCTTGGGAAAGTGCGGAAGTTACCACTTCTGGTGAGAATCCTGAGACGGGCTGTTTTATTGACTTGTGGCACCTTGAACTCTTCCTTGGTTTCCATGTTAAATCCTGTCTGGTGGTCCTGGTAGGTGTGCTGGAGTGAGTTGCTCAACAGAAAAAAAAACTCTTGTATTCCAAGGTGAAAGACTGGCTTAGGGAATGAAAGGAAACAAATTCCCCCCTAGGTTATTGATACATAATTTAAGTAACACCCTTATTAACAGTAACAAGCATAGACTGATACCAACCCCTGGGGAATTCTGCAACTGTTTTGTTTTCCAAATCTATTAGGAGAGGGTGTCTTTGGGAAGCGATCTATACTTGGGTACTAAAATAACTAATAAAAAGTAAATTTATTTCCATTCCTTTTAATTCTGGATTTCAGGCTCCAGTGGAGAAGAAAATTTGTCAGTGTTTTATTGGCTACAAACCAGTGCTATGGGAGCCATCAGCCTGCAGTGAATAATTACAAAATGAAAGGAATCTTTAAAATACAAACCAGAGGAGGTGGGGGAAAGAGAATAGTAAAAATCATTAACACATTTAATTTGCTTCATTGTGTTCTGCTAGATAGATCTCAGTTTTATTAAGTTCAAGTTAGTTGTGGTGTTGGTGGGGCGGGGGAAGGTGGAGGGAGAACATCTTTATTGTAATGCTAGTATGTTCAAGAGAGTCTCAGAATGACAGAGAAACGATGCTCTCTGCTAATAATACCTGGCTTTGTCCTTAATGAGCAACGCTGACTGGAAGCTGCTTGTGGACTCAATGAATGCTTAGGCTCCTGATCACTTAGGGCCACGTGTTTAGGTTCTGAAAAAGGTAGCTGGGCATCATCTGACCTCAGCGCTCTTTCCTGCCCAGGGCAGGGGGTCGGACTCGATGATCTACTGAGGTCCCTTCCGACCCGTAAAATCTATGAAATCCATTGGGGTTTTTAATACTTTTTTAGGAAATCCATGGGAATTGGGTACCTCGAAGCTTTAAAACAGGGGTGTCAGATTCATCTTGTGCCCTGGATCGGATCTGGACTGCAGACCTCCTTGTGAGCTGGATCCAGCTGGGGCACGCGGCGATGGTGGCAGCTCTAACTCCAACCTGGGGCATGTGGAAGCGGCAGCTCTAGCTCTGACTCTAGGAGGCTCCTCCATGCGATGTCAGTAGGGCTGGCGACTGAGAAGCTAGGGCCATTGTGGAGGTGCTGAATGAAGTGGCTAGAGGGCGACCAGGGCTGTATCGGCCCCTGCTCACTCCTGCCAGGTTTGCTGGGGCCCAAAGCCCTTAGATTCGGTGGCACACCACACCTCCTTCCCCCCAACAGGCTGGATAGAGCAGCTCTGCGGGCCATGCATTTGACATCCCTGCTTCAGAATATCTTCTTAGACACATGCAAGCATCTGGGACACTCGAACACCTTGAAGAGCCTGGCACTTCGTCTCATAAGTCCCACTGATCTTTCAGTGAGAACTTGGTTTCTAGTGCACCTGTCTCTGGAATATAGGAATTGGGTGCCTTTGAAAGTGTTACGTTTGGGTCTCAACTAAACCTCTCATTGAAGTGAATGGAAAGACTCTCATTTATTTTAAGAGAGGTTAGACCTGGCTGTTACTATTGCATTGTCCAAAAGGATTAGAAAATACTTGATTATTAGATTAATATAAACCTGTAGGCTGAGAAACTGATTCTTGCGCCTTTTTGAGGTTGACTGGGCACTGACTGCTGTAGGACAGTCGTTGCCATCAAGTGGCAGCCTATAAAATGAAGGAAGGAAACCCCGAGTCCCACAGTGTCCTTAGCTGTCTTCTGCTTCTGTCATCCAGTCTGTGGTGACATTTCTTGTAGCTGCTGACCCCAATTGTCTTTTTTTCCTTGCTCTCCCCTTCTTTGCACCCTCGTTTCTTAAACCGATAACCTCCATCTCTCCTTGTTAGGTGCATGGAGAATTCCAGCTCTCTCCTTTGATTTTTTTTTCCTTCCAGCAATGCTGACATATTATCAAGTAATTATATTTGCTTTGTGGCAAATCCTATAAACAGTGAAGTACAAAAATCTAATTTATTACAGTACTTTTGAATTAATTGGCTGAGATATTGAGACAGCCGCAAGTTTATAATTTAACAATTAATTCTAATAACCTTTCCAGTGAGAGAACTTAGGCAGCTGGTTTTTCCTTGTGTTGTAACAATAAATGTATCCTTGACACAAAATGGAGTGAGTGACTAATAGGAGGGGAAAATATGCTGCAGATGCCTTGCAGCAACTATCTTTTTTGAATGAAAGTTACAATCTCCATAATTTCTCGAATAAAAATGTCTGTTCCTTTTTGTTGAATTGGCTTTACCCTGGCATTTACCACATGCTCCATTGTGCTGCTGCCCTTGCTTGCCAATTGTATTCCCTTATGTTCATTTAAATATCTACCTTGCTTTTGTGATGGGTTTCTTTTCTGGCTGTGCCATTCCTGTTGTGTTCTAGTCAGGGGTTTCTCGTTAACACGATTTGTTTCATGCTTTTCCACTTGGTGTTCAGGATTTTTTTTTCCGGTAGTTTTTGGATATGCTTGGATCCACAATATGTCCGAATTGAAATATGCTATGAGCTCCTTCCTTTGTGGTCCCAAATGAGATCAAGGCTTGTTTCCTCAACAGTGAGGCCACACACTGAGGCAGTCAACTGGCTAGTTAGTCCAGGGCCGTCATCACTATTCCATCGTTCGGTTGTGCCGCGTGCACGTAGGTGTGAAGTCCACCTTTGTTAACCTACATGTGGCTTCTGTCACGTAGTGTCTACTATTTTCCCCTAATAGACCAAAGGGTTGGGACTCTGGCAGTTGGGACTCTGGCAGGAGCAAGTCAACATCTGGTTTAACTGGTTCAAATGTAACGGCTTATGTTACAAAGGAGGCCAGGCTAGATGATCAAGTGGTCCGTAGGACATTTAATTGAAGCATCTCTTACCTATTATTGCAGTTCTCTCTGAAGGAGACTCCAGAGGTTTCAGTAAAAGGATGCAAATAAGTTGCTTTGTTCCTTGCTGATGAGCTCTCCTGTATAGAGGGAGGACAACATGCTCACAGCAGCTTGCTGCGTGTTGACTAATGAGACATGAGCAAAAATCTCTGTAACGTTTTATTTTCAGCTGGGCCTTAATGGTCCTACACCTTAGAGATCCCTTCTGGGTTGTAAGCAACCCCCGTCATTGCAAACTATGCAATCCAGAGTCTGGATTACATGCTCTGCCTGTTTCTGATAACAGGTCTTCAGGGTAACTCCACCGATTGCAGTGGGATTGTATCTCAGAGAGGAATCAAGACCTCAATTTATCATCCCCTGTGAAAAGGTTACTTTTATTTGAACAGGGAATAAACTTCCCGATGTTTACAAGAGCCGTGTTGTTCCCCACCCATTCAACATACAATCCACGTTCTCAAAGGCAATACTAATGTTGGCACGGCGGCTTGTAATTTAATGTTTCCTGTGAAACTTTTCATTGCTGCTCTCGAGACGCAAAGCTGGGTCTGCTGTGCTTGATCCGTTAGTTATTAAAAAACAAAAATCACAGTTGTTCCAAAAGTAATCCATTTTTCATCCATTAGAATTAAAACTGTCCGGCTATATCTTTGGCTCAATTGAGAGATGGACTATTCCATAATGATGCTGGTATGGATTTAAAAAAAAAAAATCTACAGCGATCAATCTTTGATTACAAATAACCCACCTAAGATTAGATTTAATAAATAGAGGCAAATAAATTACAGAAGAGAGATCCCGCCTGGATCTAATGGCTTTAGCATTAGTGAGCGGTGATAAAGGTATACTAGTGCAGAATTTCTTCACCTTTTTTGGACTGCAGTAATAAATTTATAAGACTTGACAGATGCCAACTTTTAAAGAATGTCTGCAACTAGTAATATAGCTTGTTTATTGATCTAAATCAATAAGTATATGGTCAAGAGCCTACTTTTGACCAGCAAAAGATTGATGTATAATTAGTTGAACACTTCTTGTATGATAATCTTTTCATTGATATTGGTTTTTCAGATGTCCTGAAGGGATGTATTTACACAGCAGTATTATTGTCCTGAACATTCAGTGTTGATCTATGGACTTTCATTTTACCCCAAGAGGATGATACCTGATGAAATTCTCATCCCTACATGCCATCTATACTATAAATTCCCTTTCCAACATTTGATTTGATTCATGTCTTTCTTCTAGTTTCTTCTCTTAAAGCCTGAACTTTATAATTGAAAATAGACAGTAGGGGATTAGAAGATCTGATGTAGAAGAAGCCATGTGATCTTGGTTGGAGTTATGTGTCTACCATGTTCTTACGGCTTTCCATCAACTCCAGTTCCCTCACTCTCACTGTGTGACAGGTATACACTCTGAGACTTGACTAGTTAAAGAAACTGTCCATAATAACTTAATGAAACAGCTGAGTGACTCAGACAGATTTCGATTCGCAGATGGTAAAAACAGCCTTGTTATAAAATTTGCATAATGTAAGTGCTTTGCACTCTCATTATGTTTAATCTGTTTAATGCTGCTTTGTGCGAAAGTATAAAAGCTATTCTATTTATTAAGATGGCTTACTGTCACAAATTCTAAATGAAGGACCTAAAGCTTCAAAGTTGCGTGAGAATTCTTCCTGCTACAGTTCTGATTTAAGAATTTTCTTGGTGCGCACTTTGACAAGAAAGAGCTTTTGCTTTATGCTGGAAAGGTAGAGTATAAAGCTAGCGGCATAAAATTGTTCCACCGCAGAGCCCTAATAAAGTGGCAGTATCTTTTAAATAGCAGATTTTTCATGAAATAATTTTGTACTTACCTACCTCCCACTGAAGGAGCTCATCAGTCTTAAACTTTTATAAATTAAGCAGTGCACAGAAGAAAAGGAGGGGGCAGTTACATTTTCATTGTGCAGATGGAGAAAGAGAGGCATTGGAAGATGAAATGACAGGTAGGTCGATTGAGTCAGATCTGTTTGTCTGCCTGGGGTTTTACACTGCCCTCAGTCGCAGTTGTATTTGAGTAGTTTCTGGCTCCTATTCTCTTGCTTTAATGACTAGACTGTACACTCCTGTCTGGTTTCTAGGCTGTATTGTATGACAGATTACACATCTGGATATCAAAAGTGGAAGGCTGATAAACAGAGGCTTTGCATTGGAGAATAATATGCTGAAATGGACTTGGATTCATCAGCAGTTTTAGCCCTTCTGCTGTCAGGTCTTGGAGAAAGCAGGTTTGTTGTAAAGTTAATGTGTTTGGCGTCCCTGCAAACATCAGGGAGGAGGAGACTATGGGCAGCATCTCTTAACATCTGTACCACGACATGGCTACTAAATGAAGTGGCACTCCTCCTAGCTTAGGACAGTGCCTGCTTATGC
Source organism: Alligator sinensis (assembly GCF_000455745.1). Taxonomy (NCBI): domain Eukaryota; kingdom Metazoa; phylum Chordata; order Crocodylia; family Alligatoridae; genus Alligator; species Alligator sinensis. Next base: position 591,918 of record NW_005842618.1, on the reverse strand, counting down.
TGGTCTCTGGGAAAATGGTGTTGGTTATTTCGCCAGATCTGAGTTTATTTTGAGTCTAATCTAATATTCCATTAATATGTAGTGGAATCCAAGCATGGTCCATGTTTCTGCCACTGTTTTATCTTCTAAATATTCTTATATATAAAGCATTTGGAATGCATTTGTGGTAGCAATCATCTTAGATGACTGCTAGCCCATCAGTGGGCTCACCTGATTTGAGATATGAGCACTCCTATAGGCTATACGGTACAGCTTATAGAGCTATAGGAAGATGCTTGAAAATGCACAATACCTTTTTTCTAGCCTGTAAGAGTATAAATGTATAAGTGTGGGACTAAAAAACCCATTTTAAGCTTTGTGTGCACATCAATACTCACCCTACCTTTGGAAATGTTGATGTAGTACTGCCTGCTGCTCTGACTGTAAATCTTAGAAAGGTTTCAACATTTTTTGACATAAAATGTCTGAATCTATGAAGACTTAAAATTTAAGCAACCCTCAAATAATTAGGTTCAATTAGTTATAATTTTCTACATATAGAATCTAATTATTGGAGGGTCATCTTAAATTCATTCCTTTGTGGGGAAAGCAGTGGCAGGGGCAGGTGGTGGGGAGGCAAAAGGGGGAAGAGCCAGATGACCTGGCTCCTGACCCTTGCCTCCACCGGTGCCTGTCCCTTTGCCTCTTGCCTACCTTGCTACCTGTTCTCTCCTCCTCCCCCATGGTTGGTCCTGTGCCATGTAGGTCCCTTATTGCCCCATGCTTTGACGCCGGATCACACACCACCCTATGCTGCCACTCCAGGTCTTGCACTTCTGTGTACCTTGCCAAGTGGATTCCTGCCCCCTCTTTTGACTACACTTTAACTTGACACATGATCCTAAGATGAGGCTTCATTTTTCCCCTTGTTGAATGGGGGAGAAAAACCTTGTCCTAGAACTGAGTAAATACGGTATAACTGAACTAGGAGAGCAGGTCATTTTGTGACCATGTATGTTTTCCAGTGAAGGCTTTATACTGTTGCATTAGAGGGACATCCTTATGGTTTGCAGGCCCTAAAATACCGGTATTCCTTTATATATAAAATTACATTGATGGTGGAAAGGTATGACTAGTTCTCCAAAACCCCAGTTGTGAGGCTGAAATTCTTGCTTCAGAGGTGAGTCACCAAACACCAAAGAGCAACACCACATGATGGTTTTCTTATAAGCTGCCATGGATGCGAAAGGAGCACAGTCCCAGCTCAGGGCACACTCATGTAAGGTATGGTTCTCTGCTCTCATGAAATCAGAGGAGTCTGGGAAAACACTAGCAATAGGATGACACTGTGTGGGTGTGTATGCACATGTATGTGTGTGTGTGACCTTGATACACTCACTTGCTCTGCTGGCTGCTTGTATTGCCTAGTCTTTCTGTTGAAATATGGTCATTTGGAAATGTCTAATAGAAGGGCAAGGGGAGGAGAGTAAATTTTCATGTATTTGCTGAGATTGGCAGATAGAAAAGGAGCAGCATGGAAGTAAGAATCAAATGCTGGATGTGCAAGACCTCCCCATTTAATGTTGGCTGGTGAAACATCCTCTTCCAGCGCCCAGTGCTGTTAGCAAACTGGGAAAACATTAGTAGAAAACGCATTGCAGCTGGGTTTGAAAATGCTAGATGTTAGAGATAGAAATGCTCTCTGACGGCGTCCAGCCCATCGCCCTGCCAGTTCAGGACGGTTCCCTCCCATGTAATCCTGGAGCGGTAACTGTGCTGCTATAGCAGTGCCACTGAAGCATACGCTGTCTTTTCTGCTAATCACTGAGTGATCGTTATGCAGTCTGAAACACTGTGCACGGGTGATGTAAACTTCAGTTGCTGGACTGGGCACCAAACCATGCAGCCCAAGACAATTAACAAGTGATAGAGAAAATGTAATGCCGGGGGTTTCATTCTCCCCTCAACACTCCATTTAGTGGCAGAGATGTTGGGTAGACGTACACCTGCATTTGATATCCAACTTGGGACCAAACTGAAATCCTATACATTTATTGCACTTCATTTGCCATGGAAAGGATTGCCTAGCTCTTTCAGTTCTGCCTTCCCAACAGCCTGCATGGAGACAGCTGTAATGATTGCCCTGGGAAGGGCAGCTTCACCCATGAGAAGGTATCTCCTTGCAGCTCAGGATTTAACCCTCTAAGTGTTAGAGCTGCAGAGTAACCTTAGCTGCACTGTTCTGGTTTACTTTCTGATGTTGCCCATACTATTTTCTCTCTCCTGAGCCTAATGGTTTGAAATAGAAAGAACTGCCGAAGTGAATGGATGAAGAGAGACTTGATTCCTTAGTCTAATATGTGTTCCTCCAAAGAGAATATAATGTTATCCTTATTAGGACAAACTAATTGATTTTTGGCCACCTTCCATTTTTCAGCTCAAGCATTTCATGTGTCACAGTCTCTGTTTCTCTTCTGTATTTTACCCCACCATATAAATCTACTGTGACTTTTATTTCTCTGCAATTATGCCTGTCTGGTGGAATGTAGTATATTGTACTACTACATTGTATTATCTCCAATATAAATTCTTTATAAAATAGTTACTAAAAAAAATTGCTTATGCAAATAGGTTGGCAAGAGAAGAAATATGCAGTGCAACAGTGTGCTGTTATCCATGTCTGACTCTGTTCCTTCTTTCACAAATTTTCATCATTTTCCATAATAAGAAATGACTCTATTTACAGCTTCAGGAAATTGAAGTTGCAGCAGCATCCAGTAGCTTTTATATTGTTTGGCATGTATTTTCATTGCTTAGGCCCCCAAGTCTGCTCCAGACTCCGTTGAAACCAGTCCGGTGGGATTTATCGTGGGACCACTTGTTCTTCCCAGGAAATAATTTTTAATTGCTACTCTTGGGTAAAACAGAAAGGGGCTCAGCCACTGTGAAGCTGAACAAGGTGGCAAAGCAGTCTCTATGGAGAGAGGGAGATAATCCAGCCTGTGAGTTGAGGAGCTCTGAGATAACCCTTGGAGCAGCCAGGCCTGAGGGCGAAAGTCTGAGCTGATATTTCTGTGATCTTTGTGTTGCAGCCAAAGCTCTGGGAGAGAGGAATTTGCACTGTATGCACAGAACAGACTTGGGTTTAGAGCTGGCTAGAAGAGACCGTCTCACCGAAGCTTTATTACTTTTTTTTTTTATTGAGCCAGCTGAAAAAAAAAGGTTCAGCCATTTGTCTTTTGTGCATATATTTATTACCTTAAACGCCTGACTAGGTAGTGAGAGAAACAGTAAAACTCCCAGCAGTACCAGCCTTTGAAATAACATTGTTTTTTGGCTGTATCTCGCCTTTGTCTGGATGCCGAAAGACTACTGGAAGCCTTAAATCTTTGCTTATCTATAAAATCATAATTTTATCTGCAAATCTATGAGGGCAATTGAAGCTGTTCCCCACCCCAAATTTATCTGCCTTTTTTATTATTATTATTGTCTTGGAGGAAATAATTGGTTTCTCTGACACACACTGTGCTTACAGATAACTTCCCTATTTCTGTGTTTTATTGTTTTCGTATCTCTGCGCTAAAAATATTTAATGCTTCTTAACTTGCTTCGGTAGCAAATATCACAGAAACTTGGTTTGATCATTTTAATGGGGACATTGTTGGTATGTTAGTATGCAGAGAACCCCCATTGGGTTTATGGTCCTCATTGTGCAAGGGGCTTCGTGTGGGAAGACATAGCCAAACAGTTTAAAATCTAATGTCAGCCAGATCAGGTAAGTGTTTAGTGTTCATAGGCTAGGTTCAAGCCACGTAGGCAGCCCACATAGTTCACCCAGGCCCCTTTGGATTGTCAAGTTCCAGTTCAAATGGAGGAATCCCACCGTGTGGGGCCAGCCCGGCTGGGAAAGGAGCTTCGGGAGAAAAGAGTTGTAGCTCATTTGTCTGTTTAACACCAAACCCACAGAGGGATGCCATTTTTGTTCCTTGTCTCAGCACATTGCTTGCGCTCAGGTGGGTTGGGAAGCCTCGCCAGCCCTCACTGACCTTGTCTGGCAAACTCGCCTCCTCTCCTTGCACCTGCCGCAACCTGAATACAAATACAGTTTTGCTCCTTGTTCCTCTGTAAGCCTGTGGCACTTGGGACGCATCTCATTCATGTACCCAAAGCACTGTGTGTTTCATTTGCAATTCTAGACTGGTTTGTCCGCTTCAGTTAGGATCTTACCTGGGTCAGCGTGCATTCCCATCGAGCCTCTCTGAAGCTTTGCCTGTTTGACCTCAGTTGATTTGGGCTTTGATAGGAGCACTTTTTTAGATCCTCCTCACTTCATTTTTCATAGGAATAACAGCAACGCCATTTATATGCAGGCAGTAGCTGGTCTTAGTCCCCGCACACCATGTGAGGCAGATTGATATGTCTCATAATTGCTTTCAGTCATGGCTGCCTTCTTATTTTTCTAAGAAGGGGAATTGTGGAGTTTGGCACTTCCTTGAGGATTCGGAGAGCTCACTTTCTGTAGCTTTTGAGGAGTGCCACGGTGTCCCAAAAGTCCTAGTGCCGCGGTGTCCCGGGTGCTGCTTGGGCCAGAAATGGCCCATCAGAGTTAATGTTTTGTCTTCCCTTTCCCACACCATTTTTCTAGAGTACTTTAACAACGGTCAGGTCCCCCAGAAAAGAGCAGCCACAGCAGTGAAATACAGCCCTATTGAAGCCTGAGAAAAGTGGTTCATTTTGTTTAAAAAAAAAAAAATTTAATTGTGTCCCAAAACTCATTTAAAATCTCATCTCTATAAGAGACAGCTATGCCCATCTCAGCTGGATGACAATGATGGCCTATTGCTCATGCAGCTGCTGCGCACTTTGAAAAGGACAAGGACATCAGTGCTAACCCATTCATAAGCTTGTGGTTTTAATCCACACATTCCTGTTAAATTGAGCACTGGTGAAACTGAATCACTATTGATTGTCTTGCCTGTACAGAGGTCTGCGTCGGGTTTGTTCATCTTGAAATAGTTTTTGTCCAGTGTATCCTGCAGATAATACACAACGAATTACCGTGTTATTACCTAGTTTAAGGATGTGACCAGGCTGAGACAGGGTTTGCCAGCTGGCCTGTTGCTGAATTTTTTAATCCATATCTTGGTTTTCATCTTGTCTGGATGATTTGTGCTTAAACAGTTTTTCTTAATATGAGATTGAGGACAAAGTTCAGCAGCTGCTGACCACTGTTAAAAAAAAAAAAAAAAATCTTATTGCAAACCTTTTTTTTTTTTTTTAAACCTTCTAAGATAAGAGCATCCTATTCGCTTATAAGAAACTAGTTTTGTTGAATTAGCCATGTGCTCAATTGGTTTCAGGCCTCAACTATTTCATCTTTGATCACCATTTGGTAGATTGTTTTTTATCTTCCCTTCTGGGCTTTCAATGGTTTTGATCAGCTCCCTATGCTGAGAGTGCTTCAAATGGTCTTTCCTTGTGCGTTAAACAGTTTGCTGTTGCACTGCTTCATGTTTAAGGCTGCTTTGCCAACCGACTTGCTTAAGGGGTGTACTTGGTAGCCGTGTTGGTCTGAGACAAAAAGACATACAAAAAACTAGAACTCTTGGTTCCAAAATGATAGCTTTTATTAGACCAACTGGAAAATGGCAAGAAAATTGTCCTTTTCTGCAAGCTTTCGGGAATCAAATTCCCTTCATCAGGCTCTGGGAAAAGTGTAGGTGGTACAAGATGGTAAAAAGTCCCCAGAGGTCGGAAATAAACTTCATTTTTGCACAGAGGGAGTGGAAGATAGAAGTCTGTCCTCTGGGTCCATGAGAGTGTCTTTGTGAGCTGTGTGGAGTAGCTCTTTGATGTGTGGATCAGGTAGAATTCCTTCCCTGACGGTGTCAGATGGTAGGTAGGGAGGAGAAAAACTTCCTTGTTGGCCTGCAGTGAAGTTTAAAATCCAAAATCGGCTGAAATTTGGCATCTTTCATGTTTCAGGGGTAGCCGTGTTGGTGTGAGACAAAAAGACAAAAACCTACTTGCTTAATTTTTTTCCTTCTATTGTATGTGTACTTTCTGCCAAATTTTGTAGAGTCTGGAGATATTTAGTGAAATTTCTTCTAAATAGCTTTTTGTCCTAGGGTTTTCAAACCGCTTTTTGGTCATTAATTAAGCCTTGGGATATTTTCCCATGGCACAGGTAAACATTTGAGTTGAGAGAGAGGGGATGAATAAAGTATGGAGAAGATTAAGTATCTCGCCACAAGTTGCAGAGGATTCCATGAACGTCCGTGTGGACACAGTGCAAGTATCAATACCCCTTCTGTCAGCTGCCTCTTGGGAGCGTTTCTTTTTTGTTTAGCAGAACCTGTTGTGCCAACCTAGATCAGATGAAATGCTACAGGAACATAGGCAGAGAGGGCTAAGGAGCTTCCACTTTATACAAGCAATGAGGGAACCGGAAAGGTTAAGTGACTTGCCCAGCGTTGTATAGCAGGTTAGTGACACACTGAGAATCCAGGGGTGCCTGTAGACGTGTGCTGTAATTACAGCACGTCAGAGCAGACTTGATTAATCGAGTCTGCTGCAGCACGCTAATCAGCATGACAATAATAGCTCCACTAAATTAAGGTGCCTTACTTTTCAGCTGTACACATCACAACAGATGCCTGACACAGCCTTCATATAACTGCATTTAGAATGAATGTTGAATAACCTGAGGAAATATTGCTGCAATCATGACTCTGTAGTCTCCCAGTCCTGACTAAGCTAATTATGTTGAGGCCTCCTCATGCAAGTATTCTCCATAATTAATTATAGGAGTAGCACTAGATTAACAGTGGCAAGGCTTTTATTTGAAAAAAAATTGCTAACATCAGCAACATCCACAGGTTGCACTCCCCTTCCCGCCCCCCTCCCGCCAAAAAAAGAAAGAAGAAGAAAAAGCTTTTAGCTACTAGGCATGGAATCAAATGCCTTATAGATGCATAGCATTCCACTTTAAACAATCCGTGGAGCTGCTACGTGTTCCTTTTTTTTCTTGGATGGGCTGTGTAATAAGCTCTTAGCTCAGATAAATTCCAATTGAGGAGTCAGCCAAGGCTGTTGCTAAATTAGCATGACAGGCTTATTAGACAAATGTAGCCCAGACTTGTCAAAATACACAGTTCTTAAAAATCTTAGCACATCAGAAAAGTCATGTAATTAAGCCTTTTTCCCTTTCTCCCTTCCCCGTGTACTGGCCTCATTTAGAGTACACATGCGTGTGCGTGCACGCGCACAAAACCTTCCCCCCCATCTACCTACCTCTGTTTCCTCTCTGCTGTTTCACTTGTTCTTGAATGTCCTCCAGCTGGTATTACGGTTTCCTGCCAGGACCTGTGATCAGTGTGGTACATGGCATCCTCCAAACTGCAATGCATGGCTAATGTTTTGTAATATTTAAGGCTGCAACAAACTTTTTCCAGCACTTGAAACATTGATCTCCAAGTCAGATGAATACCTGGAAGTGGAAGTTGGCTTTTGAGTAGAAACTAATTGCTGAGGGTGAAATTTTTCTTCTGTGGAAGCAGCACCAAGCGTTTGTAAGACTTGAAGTACGTTTACTTTTGCCATGCAGGTAAAACACCCAAGGGATCAAACTGCCTTTAAGATAATCTGCTGGTAGAGAACACTGTTTTAATGACTAGAGCAGGAGCAACTTATGGCCCCTGGGTTGGATCCGACCCACAAAGCAGAGCTGGCGTAACTGGTCAGGTAGCAGAGGCGACTGCCTAGGGCAGCAAATTGAAGAGGACAGGAGAAAGTCTAAGGCAAGTTGAAGGGGACAGGAAAAATTGTGCGCACAACTTGCAAATGCGAATCGGTGGCTGCCTCGGGAGTCTGGGCATGTACAGAAGCAAGCAGGGCAACTCCAGTGCTGCGGAGCCGCTGCTCCAGACCACTGCCTAGTGCCCACCCTCACCAGGTCCCAGGTATGTTACAAGGGAGGGAGGCAAATTTTCACTTGCCGAGGGCATTAAAAATCCTTGTGCTGTTTCTGCTGCAAAGCCTTTGGATTTGGCCTGCAGAGCAGGGGCTTTGGTGATGTTTGGTGCTGGGTGACTTCACCCGTGTTGTGCTGTGGCTGGATGGCAGGGAGAAGTGGCAGCAGCCTGATCCTAGCTCTGGCTGCCTTTGACCTGAGCTGGGTCATTCCAGCCTGCCATTGGTGTACACTGTCCTCCCTTGGACTAGAGCTTTAAGAAAAGTGGTTGTCCCACTTCTGTGCGCGCTGTCAAGCCTTAAGATGTGAATCAGAAAAAGCGAGTTCCCATTTCTGGTGACTAGGACACTGCCTGCAACTTTTTGCATTCAGCCAATATCTGGTTTCTTTCCCCCCCGCACAGGTGCAGCATATAGGGAGTAAGAAATGTTGTAATTTGATGACCAGTTTAAAAATTGTACCTGGGGTTGATGGTTGTCTTAACACGTAGATATGATTTTTTGGGTACTCTTCATAGCTCTCCAGGATAACAAGACAGATGTCCTTTTTCTCTTCCAGTTCAAGATTCATGGGGAATGGTACACGTGGATTGATTACGACCGTTTTCAGGAGCTGGTCCAAAACTATGACGAGAGCGGAGGATCTAAGACTTTCACTGTGGCGGATTACATGGCCAGAACTCCGTGCTGGGCAGTTTTTGGCTCCAGAGAAAGGGGCTTCGATCCTTTGGACACTAGATATCAACGGAAGAACAAGAAGGACATCTCAGGCTGTTGATGTTGTTCAGATGGGGTACTGAAAAAAGTTGATTTTTTTTCCTTCCATAGCGTAACATGAATACAGAATATCTGCACAGTGTCCCTGATGTTTGATTGTTACAAGGAGACCAGAGACCTTTATAGCCCCTTTTCCTTCAATTTCCTCTGACTCCTTGGATTATAAATATTTTATGCTCTCGTTTTTTTAATCTAGTCCAAATGATCCAGGTAAGCAATTCACTGGCTTTGGCAGGGTGCCATGTAATTCTTGCATAGACTTTGCAATTAGAAAGCAACGACTTGTGACCCATACAATTTGGCGATGCCATTTTTTATTTTGTTGCTGCGCTCTTCACTGAGGAGAGAGCCTGACATCTGTTTGGTCCTTGTTCCACACCAGTTGCTATTAAAAAATAAAGAAGATTAATATGGAGCCCAATCTAGCAGGGAGTATGGTGTCCACTGAGGTTTCTTCTAGTAGCGCAAGTCTTTCATACTTAGATAAGTCTCGTCTAATGTCACGATTCTTTTAATGACTTTTAAAAACTGGTTTTACACCCCGTCCCTCTTGAGTCTCCCAACAAAACATGTCATGTAGCTCTTCTGTACCAAGTCATGCTTTCCTTATTTACACATGATGTCCAAATAATTTCAGTGCCAATTTGGTATGAGGTAGGTTCTCAGGACTTGATCTTTTCAATCAATTCGTAATGGATTTAAATTTGAATCCCTAATTTAGATGGAAAACAAACACATCAGGTCTTAACACCCAAAGCAGCATTTTCTACGTTTGAGCTGAAATGATGAATGATTGAAAGCAGTCGGAAACAATGAGGAACAATGTATAAATGTTAATCTCTCAAACCAGGTCATTGGTTAGATTTGACTTTTCGTTGAATATTCTGCCGCGTCTCTATTCAAAACCTTTCGGCAGTTTCATTTTTTTGTAAAAAGCTTTGATGGTGCAAGAGGAATTGGGGTCTGATTGTGAGCTTCCTAACACTGGAGGAAATAAATGGCAGCACCATGGAATTGGATCAAGGTGCAGACCTGTCAGTTGATGTTATTTGAGACTGAATAACGTGTGGAGCCACAGAAATATAAAACCCCCATAGAAGGTGAAGTTAATGTGTGTTTACGGATGCTTGTGTCAAAAACAGTGGGACACACGTGGTATTTAGCTATATTCTGAGATTTTTTTTTAAACTGTTGCTGCAAATTTACATTTAAATAAATGTTTTGGTGTTGTCATTGTGGAAATCATTGTTTTCATCTGCTGTTCTGTTGTGAAACATGCCAAGCCGTTGCATGAAAACATGCGGTAAGAGGGCAGGAGACCTTCCTCAGTAAGCTGAGAAAATCACTGTGAAAATAGCTGGGACCAGACCTTCAGATGGTGCCAGCTTAGACCAGCTAAAAACGTTGATGATACACGCATACAAAATCTGGGTAGGAGACTTTGGTGTACTGCCTGTGCTGATAACGGAATGGGATTGCATCTGAGCATATTCTGTAGCTTGTAAATTCAGGTCAAAATGTAAATGTAAATTGTTTGTGATGTTATACAGTAAAATCTCAGGCTTATTATAGAATCGTAGAAAACGAGGGTTGGAAGGGACCTCAGGAGGTCACATCTAGTCCAACCCCCTGCTCAAAGCAGGACCATCCCCCAACTAGATCATCCCAGCCAAGGCTTTGTCTAGCTGGGTCTTAAAAAACCTCCAGGGATGGAGAGTCCACCACCTCTCTGGGTAACCTGGTCCAGTGTTTTACTACCCTTCTAGTGAGAAAATTTGTCCTAATATCTAACCTAAACTTTCCTTCCTGCAACTTGAGACTGTTGTTCCTTGTTCTGTCAAGACACATTCTGGCCCTGTGTTAAGTCGAGCTGTGCTTCCCATGCTTTTTAGTATTATCAGCATCTTGTCAGTAGTTTCTCCTGGGGGTTTTTAGTGTGGCATAACATCACTTGGCCATTTTACAGAAGTACTGTGGGTTTTTTTTTAGTATGCCTTCCCATAGCTGGAAGTATTTGAACAAGAATTAATAATACTTCTGCCTTAGAGCATGGGCACATCAGCATTAATAGGATTTTTCTTTTTTTTCTTTTTTTAAGAACTAGCATCCTTACATTTAAAAAGAAAATTCAGGAAGGACAGTAGGAAATGAAATAAAGTATGAAATTTTTCGACAGTCCCTTGTGTTGCATGATTGTACTGTGATGATTATTTTCTATATGGAGGCATGGCTGAGTTTTTTTTTTTTTTTTTTTTTTTTTCCCCACTGGCAATTTAAATGTTTAGTGCTTTTGCCTTGAAGGCAAAGAAAAATGAACACTCTAGGATCCACGTGTGTGAAAGGAGGTTTGGATCAGAGTGGAAGATGCTTCACTCCATCTTTTCTCCATTTTTGTTTCCCCCTTAACCCTGCAGAATCGCCCTCAGGCTGTGAACGGCAATGTTTTTAGAGAGAGTGACATCTAGTAGGTACAAGAGGTAGGCATCAGGATTCAAACTGCCACTCTTAAGGTCTTGAGCACATACAAATCACTGACGTTCTGTGCCTCGCTTTGCCTGTTAAATTTGGGTGCAATAATGTTGATTTGCTCTTGTACATTGTTACAAAGCTACAAGTAAGAACCCTTGCATCCCCAAGTCCCAGCCCCCAATACAGTGTGCTGGGCTGTAGGCTACCTCTTTGTATATTAATTGGAGACTCGAGCTCATCTCTCTTTGATTCTATTAAACTGCGACTATATTGGATTTACATGTATCAAGAAGAAATATGGTGGTTGTTCAGTGAATTGTAAAGAAAAGATAATTAGATGGCATTGATTCTTTAAGCTATTTAGAAACTCAGCATAATGCTGTTGACATACTTGGTTACAGTAATAATCAGAAAATTATCTTCAGACAAGGCCTTTGAAATGATTTTTTTTTATTTCCTTCTTGTCCTTCTTTTCTTCCGTATTTAAAAAAAACAGTCTCCAAATCCTAGTTCGAAAAGTAACTTGGTGGTTCCGATTTTTCATGGCTTTTCCTAATAAATGGTCTAGGGATGAATACTTATTTTCTTTTTTCTGCGCATGGATCTGTGCTACAAACATTTATAATGTTCTCTCCAAAATATTATATCTTTAAAAAGTAATGTCTTTCTTATTATTCCTGTTTACTTTCAGTTACATTTTTATCAACAGTTATTCCCCACTTGCAGCATTTGGAGAATAGTTTATAGGACCTAAAAGCTGAGTTGGTCAGCTTGATGACTTTTTTTTCTGTAATATATTCAAATGATTAATGCACTAGTAAGTTTGGCTGCTAGTATTTCTTCTAGTGAAGGCAGAATTTCATGCAGTTGAATCGTTCTCCCCCCCCCCCTTTTTTTTAAATGGGGATCTCAAATCCCATTGTTATCCAACTTTTAATGAATTCAGGGATGATCATGCTCTATTGTGGTGTTGCAAAACCAGAACTTGCTTGAGTAAGGCACACTGGTTTGGTCTACTCTGGAATTATGGTAGTTTTTTGTGCTTGCTAGAATTAACATTACATGTTTCAACAGCACAATCTGCTATCAAATTTTATATGTAAGGTACCTCCTTACTGTCAAATCCAGAAGGAGCAGGAGTGAATCTGCTCATGCAGTCGTAAGTTATCCTCCGATGGGTGCTTCTGTGGACTAAGACCATGACTGATCCCACTATACTTTTTAGCAGCCCAGATGTCTCATTAGCAGTTTATTGGGTGAGCAGATCAGGGTGAAAATGTCTTTGAAATTAAGGACAGTTTTTGGTGCCAATAGAGAAAAGGTACTTACCTTCTGAGAAAGTCTAACTGAAATCATTAATATAAATATAATGTCCTGAATAGGTTTCTGGTAGATTAGTATTAGCGTACAAGCATCAATACAGAAATTGGGCTCAATGATTTTTATCTATGCATGGCAGGATGGTAGGGTCAGTGCTCAGGAATGCAATGTAATCTATGCACAATATTCTCCTTGTTCAAGATTTTTTATTAAAGTTTCCTGGGTCACATACTTTGCTTGTTACAAACTTCCCTGAAGTCTGGGATAGTGCAAGCATAAATCATTATAGAGTCGTCTCCTCCCCCCCCCCGGCTGTTTAATTTACCAAAACCTCTCTTGTGGTACAGTATAGTTATTCATTTTCAGCTTCCTACTTATATTTAGTCCTTGAAAGTGGAGAGTTTCATGGACTCCCAGGAGGGTGGAAGCTGGAAGCTTGTGACCTCTGGCAGCAAGCAGAAATCTTCCTCTCCACCTGCAGCAGTTTGTCTGGAGAACAGATGTGCAGCCCTAGCAGCAGAGAGGGAGGAGCATGTCCCATTGCTGGAGGACAGGCCCGGTCTCACCAGGGTGGGAAGGATTGAGATGACTGCCACCAAAAAAGGGATGGGTGGTAGTGGTTGGGGGACGGAGGGAGCCATCTGCTGATCTGACCTGTTGTCTCGGGAAATGTGCTACTTGTCCATAGCCCAGATCCAAGATGTCATGGAGGGATTACCAAGACTCACTGGCCCTCTGATACTACCCTGCGCTGCTCATCCATGTGGGCACCAGTGATACTGCCAGGGGAGACCCTGAGTGGATCAAAAGTGAATACAGGGCTCTGGGTGCAAGGGTGAAGGGGTCTGGGGCTCGGGTTGTTGTTCTCTTCAATCCTTCCGGTCAAGGAAAAGGACCTGAGCAGGGACAGGTGAATCCTGCAGAGATCTACCTGGCTGCGCAGGTGGTGTCGCCAGCAAGGCTTTGGCTTCTTTGGCCATGGGATGTTGTTCCAAGAAGAATAATTGCTGGGAAGAAATGGGATCTACCTGACGAAGAGAGGGAAGAGCATCTTTGCAGACAGGCTTGATAACCTAGTAAAGGGAGGCTTTAAACTGGATTCACCAGAGGATGGAGACCAAAGCCCTGAGGTAAGTGGGGAAGCGGGAGACTTGGAGGAAGAGCAAACAGGAAGGAACATCAGGTGAGGTGTTTTCATACTTCCTGAGAAATTAGGGCAATCAACTAGATAACTCAGGTGCCTGAACACAAATGCACGGAGCCTGGGAAATGAGCAGGAAGATTTGGAAGTCCTCACACAGTCACGAAACAATGATGTGATCAGAATAACGGAGACTTGGTGGGAGCTCACATGACTGTAACACTGTCATGGATGGGCACAAACTGTTCAGGAAGGACATGCAGGGGAGAAGAGGAGGAGGAGTTGCACTTTATGTAAGAGTCGTATGAATGCTCAGAGCCCCAGTATATGAAACTGGAGTATGGCCTGTTGAAAGTCGCTGGGTTAAGGTTAGAGAAAAGAGCAACAAGGGTGATGTTGTGGTGGGGGTCTGCTGTAGACCACCAGACCAGGAGGAAGTGGTGGATGAGGCTGTCTTCAGACAGCTAGTGGAAGTTTCCTGATCAAAAGCCCTGGTTCTCATGGAGGACTTCAATCACCCTGACCCAGGAGGGCAATACAGCAGTGGGCAAGCAAATCCAGGAAGTTTTTGGACTGTTGGGGACAACTTCCTGGTGCAAGTGCTGGAGCGGTCAACTAGGGGCCATGGTCTTCTTGACCTGCTGCTCACAAACACGAACGAAGTGGTTGGGAATGTAGTAGATGATGGCAACTTGGGCAGCAGTGACCATGAGACGACTGAGTTCAGGATCCTGAGGAAAGGAAGAGTGGAGAGCAGCAGAGTAAGGAACCTGGACTTCAGAAAAGCAGACTTCGACTTGCTCAGGGAATTCATGGGCAGGTTCCCCTGGGAAGCCAGTCTGCAGGGGAGAGGAGTCCAGGAGAACTGGCTGGACTTTAAGGAAGCCTTATTGAGTGTGCAGGAGCAAACTGCTGATGCGCAGGTAGACTAGCAAGTATGGTAGAAGACTAGGTTGGCTTAGCGGGGAACTCTTCAGTAAACTAAATGACAAGAAGGAAGCATATAAGAAGTTGAAACTTAAATAACTAGGGAGGAGTATAAGAGCATTGTTCGGGCATACAAGGACAAAGTCAGGAAGGTCAAAGCGCAACTAGCAAGGGATGTGAAGGGTAACCAGCAGGGTTTCTACAAGTATGTCTGTAGCAAGAGGAAGATTTTAGCAAGGCTTTTGATACGGTCTCCCACAGCATTCTCGCAGGCAAGATAAGGAAGCATGGGCTGGATGAATGGACTGGAAGGTGGATAGAAAACTGGCTGGAGCATTGGGCTCAGAGGGTAATAATAGCTTGATGTCTAGTCTTTAGCTGGTATCAAGTGGGGTGCCTCAGAGGCCGGTCCTGGGGCTGGTTTTGTTCAATGTCTTCATCAATGACTTGGAAGATGGCATAGAGTGCACCCTCAGCAAGTTTGCATATGACAGCAAGGGAAGTTTAGGTTAGATATTAGGAAGAGTTCTCTCGCTAGAAGGGTAGTAAAACACGACAACAGGTTACCAGAGAGGTGGTGGAATCTCCATCCTTGGAGGTTTTCAAGACCCGGCTAGACAAAGCTTTGGCTGAGATGGTCTAGTTGGGGTTGGTCCTGGCCTGAGCAGGGGGTTGAACATTTTCTTCCCATGTTCCTTCTATCCATCTAAGCCAGGGGTGAGCAATTATTTGAGCCCAGGGGCTATAGAGGAAGTTTTGATGAGTTGTGGCAGGCCATTGCAGAACCTGCCCCCCCACCACGCACACCTCAACAACTCACCAAAACTCACTATGTGGGATGGGGCCACAGGTAGGTGGGGAGTGGTGTTCGGAAGTGGGATGGGCAGGTGAGACCAGGCGGGTAGAGTGGGTGGACAGCAGGCGTGAGCTGGAGCCGGAGCCGGAGCCCCGTGTTGTGGGGCAGGAGCTGCTTGGCTAAAGTTTCCTTCCTGCCCAGAGCTGTGCAGCAGGAGCAGCAGCTGGAGGTGAGGGGAGCTAAGCAGCACCTGGGTGACTGCAGCCCCACCAGGAGCTGTGCATGCTGGCTTGGACTGGGGCCAGCGGATGCTGGCTAGAGCATGGTGCAGGTTGCCCCAGGTGGGGCTCAGCTCCATGCGGAGTGCCGTGGTGCAGCCATGGACTGGATCCAAATTGGCAGGAGCCCCCACAGGCTGGATTCAGTCAGTTGGCAGGGCAGATCTAGCCCGTGGGCCGCATTTTGCCCATCCCTGATTTAAGCATTCTGTGCCGCCTCCACTGCACTACAGTGGTCTGTGAGCATATCATTTTCTCTCATGCAGTTATGCTCACAACATGCCTTTGGGGAACAGAACTGCTCTTTTCTCCACTTCATGGATAGCCGCTTTTTGCTTCAAGTTCTTTAGGGTTTTGTCCAAGATCCCACAGGAGTTATGAGGTTGGCCAGGAACTTGAAGGGCGCTTCTGTCATAGGGTAGTTTCCTAATCAGTGTATCATCCTTCCTCGTTCTGCTACCCTCTTCTAGTCATTTGTCCCTCTCTCCACAAATGCAAAGTAGCTCAGGCTGCTCTTGGTGGGTGTCCATTTGCAGGAGAAGCCCCACTACAGAGTGAGGGCTTACCAACCCAAGGAACTGTTGCCTGATTGGGGTCTTTCATGTTGTCCTTGAGGCTTCCTGGGCCTAAACTCAAGGGCAGGCTCCCAATGACACAGACAAGGGGAAATCCCATCTCCCTTGCTCTGAGTAATAAAACTATTTGACAAACTATTATTCACCGCCCATTGGAAAAAGAGAGTTTCATCTTTAAAATAATATGTGGATTGGCTTTAACCTTGCAGGGTCTTAAATGCCAAGTGGTTGAATCAAAGAGTATTATTTGGAGCCCTTTTACAAAAGTTCAGTCGCTGAAACTTGCTGAACAAATACTGCTTATGTATTTCCAGCTCAGGAGTTGCCTGTGCTCGCTGATAGGTGGAGACTTCCACTGAAAGTTTGCAGAAGGGAAATCAGCGTGGAGAGAGAAATGGACTAGTATTTTTGTTTCCAATGAATGAAATTTAAACTTGCAGCTAAGTGCTCAGGTCCATTCCTAAAGGCATAGACATAGCTCACGTCTATCCATTGGATTGCTGCCACAAGTTTAGAAGCAGAACTGGAACTGAATGGTCTCACCTCCATCTCGGCACCGCTGCCAATATTTTCAGTTGTAGGGAATAATGCTGTGGAATTAGTGGTGAGTAAGAGAAATGAGTACTGGATAAAATCAGGCAAAGTCAGCAAACTGAGGGCCAACTCCTTGCTTTCGTGTCTTGAGCAGTCTTCTTAACTGCTAGACCATTTAAGTGGGTAAGACAAACAGGACTTGATTTTCCAATAATAATTCAGATGCCCGTTGCTTACAGCAAATTCTTTCAATGCGTATATCCAGAACTGAATCCTCTGTCACAAGCAGCTTTCAGATGTACAACTGAATACAAATTGCCCTCCGTGGCTGTTCCTGGGATACACTAAAGCAGCCAGAATGGATCATTATCCTTGATTCGACTATCTGAAGAAGTTCCGATAGATGCTGTTCTCGGATTCAGATATTTGCCGGGGCTGTGAAGTTTGGTGCTTCAGCTGGAATGGTTTTTCCTTTCATCTGAGAGAGGGAGCTATGGGGTTTCAGCCATAAGCAGTAACATTTTATGCCTTGACAGAAATTGCTTATTTTAGAATGGATTTAAAATAGATTGCCGCTCGTTGTCCATTCACTCTGACTGTGATTTACGTTGTTTCACCGCTAGAGCTGGATTAGTACAGTATTCGCCCAACCGGCACCAGAAGGAGTGATTTATTTATTATTTTTGACATGGACATCTTTTGCCATTGGTACTTATATGGGCTGGATGCTAGGAAAAGTGTCCTAGAGCTCCGTGCTTAGGAGCAGACCTATTCTCTCATGAGATTTTGATGTACTATTGTTGTAAATGTTCTTTAGACTAAATAAATCATTAGGCAAGGAAAGCCAGCCTATTTTTTTTCTAACATATTGATTTGTAACAGAGCCTACTGCCTCAGCAATTGTGTGCCTTTGCACTAATTAAATAGAGGCTAACAAACTCCCACCATCATATAAGTTACTGGAAAAAACAGGTGAAGAGTCGTTTAAAAATTTGATCCAACAGCGCAGTCTTTGCACTCTTGCCAGAAGCCCCCGCCTGCCCTTTTCCCCTCCCCACCAAAACCTCAGGGTCAGGTACAACTGCAGGAAGTCCTCTTACTGGGAATACCAAACATTTTAGTATGGAAAGTCCATAGCCATAATGGATTTTAACCTCCTTAACGGCATGTATTGTGTTGCCGAGGCTTTCAGAGCGAGCACGTGGTGAACCATATTGACTTGCCACGGATCAAACAGAGCTGGCATTTGATGCTATACCATGATGTATCATTTGCTGTAGAATTTCAATGTTCGTATAAAAAGTTTCTACCATCCTCTGGCAAAGGAAACAAAGGACGTTAGAAGTGAAGCAGCACCATCTCTTGAGACTGGGGTTAGGAACAATATCTCTATGGGTGGGTAGGATATTGTAATTCTCCCCACTGGTGTGTGAACTCTGAAGCCCAATGATAACTGACAATGTTGACATTTTACAATTTAAATGATAAACAGCCCCAAAACCTGACAGTTGCTTTCCATCTGCTCGGCCTGCTTCCTGGCTCCAACTCTGGAGCATTTGCAATGTTCTATTTATCATCATGCAGAAAGGGGAAGATGGAGACACCTCGCTTCTATTTAAATAAGGACATTTTTTTCATTTCATGAAGTGCAAATTGATTTGTGAGCTGGCACAGGGTCGTGGCCTATGAGTAAGTGCCAATGGGAATGGAACTGATGGCAAGTAAAGGCAGGTGTTGTGCTAATAACTTACCATGGTGAAGTGAAGGAAATGAAGATTGTGAGAAATAACACTGGAAATGATGCATCTGAGTTCCTAAAGGATCCAAGGAGTTCCTTGGTTGACTGGGTATCTAATTCTTTTTCTTCCTGACTAGGTTGGAGGGATGGGGGGTGGGGGAAGTGCTTGATTTGTTGCAGTGCAAACGGGAATTTTCAGTTTTATGTTTTTAAAAAATATGATACTTGTTGATTGTGTGGTCTTGAACCCTCTGTTCAGTACATTCGCTGGATTAGGGGTAACTATTTCAAAAACATCTGCATCCCTTTCTCAAAGGTGGACTATGCATTTAGCCTGGTAAATCCTAGGATCGAGGGGGTGGTACATAGTCCTAGGATCAAGGGGGTGGTGCATGTATGCATAGGAGGCCTTAAATGCCTCTACACTAATGCTCGTAGTATGGGGAACAAGCAGGAGGAACTTGCCCTCCTGCTAGCTAACAGAAGCCCAGACATGGTGGGGCTCACTGAAACCTGGTGGGATTCAACCCATGATTGGGTGGTAAACATCAAGGGCTATAGGCTTGATGAAAAGCACCTTGTTCAAATTCACGGGCGACACTAAGATGTGGGGAGAGGTGGGCATGCTAGAAGGGAGGGACAGGCTACAACTAGATCTGGACAGGTTACAGGGTGGGCGGATGAGAACAGGATGGGATTCAATACTGACAAGTGCAGGGTGCTGCATCTGGGGAGGAAGAACCAGCAGCAGACCTACAGGCTGGGGAACTCTGTTCTTGTCAGCACAGAGGCAGAAAAGGATCTTGGAGTCATTATAGACTCCAAGATGAACATGGGCCACCAGTGTGAGGACACGGTCAGTAAGGCTAACCGCACCTTCTCATGCATCCACAGATGCATCACAAGCAGGTCCAAGGAGGTGATCCTTCCCCTCTATGCGACGTTGGTCGGGCCACAGTTGGAGTACTGTGTCTGTCCAGTTCTGGGCGCCGCACTTCAGGAGGGATGTGGACAGCATGGAGAGGGACCAGAGGAGGGCCACCCGCATGATCAGGGGGCAGCAGGGCAGGCCCTACAAGGAGAGGCTACGGGACCTGAACCTGTTCAGCCTCCACAAGAGAAGGCTGAGAGGGGATCTGGTGGCCGTCTATAAACTTACCGGTGGACCTGCAGGGAACGGGAGAATCCCTGATCCCCCGGGCACTACCAGGAGTAACAAGGAATAACAGCCATAAGTTGACTGAAAGTAGGTTCAGGCTAGACATCAGGAGGCACTACTTCACAGTCAGGGCGACTAGGATCTGGAACCAACTTCCAAGGGAAGTGGTGCTTGCTCCTACCCTGGGGGTCTTCAAAAGGAGGCTAGATAATCACCTAGCCAGGGTCGTTTGACCCCAGTATTTATTCCTGCCCAGGGCAGGGGGTCGGACTTAGTGATTTGCTCAGGTCCCTTTCGACCCTACATACTATGAAACTAAGTCTCCTTGGAAGGCATTTGTGATTGAAGTCCCCAATTCACTTCAGGCAGGCACAAAGGAAATAGAAGCTAAACCACGATACCTTAGCCATGTTGCATCTGGAGGTAGGTTACTCTGGCTCAGTTTTTACTTTGCGGCTGGCACAGGCACATGGGCTGTTATTATATATCGGGTGCTCTGTAGTAAGTGACTCTTGTTTCACTTACTGGAATTTGTTCCTTTGTCTGTACCCTTACATGCCTTTGAAAATTTTGCCCTTCATCTTTTTTTAGACATTTCCAGTGCTTCACTCAGATCCATGCTGCTTCACAAACATTAAAGCCAACATTATCTTAGGCAAACATGTGAGATTATATAGATATAACTCTACAGTTAATGAAACATTAACCCAAACTCCAAAAGCTCCTTCTGCAGTCCATTACGTCTTTCTATCCACCTGCTGCTTCCCTATATGATGGAGGAAAAATGACAGGCTTTCAGATTGACCCTGAATATTTATTGATTACCTTGCACTGAAGGAGACATGGGTATATGTGTACCTCTTCTTGTTCTTATTCAGGATAGTGAAGGTAAATAGATGGTTCCCCTGTTCAGTGTCTCCTTTGAATATATGTAGTTGACTAGCGATGAGTTCCTGCTTGGAAATCTATAGACATTATTCTTGATCTTTTGGGATTTGCACCTTCTACCACCTCATTTTGTCTCCTCCCAAAAATCTGAGGCAGATGCTGGTCCAAGGCCGCCTACCTAATTCATGTGCCTGCTGTATGGAAATCAACTGGGCAAATCCTGCCTTGCTTGCTTGCCACACACATGCTGTTGAAGCCAATGAGAGTTCATAGTGCGAAGTCCCAATTTAGACTGATGAGGTAGTTTACATGACTAAAAGCTACTTACATTAGTGCCAGTTGGAGCATCGGGTCTATAATTCCTAATGGTCCTTTTTATGATCAAAAGGAATAACTCGGGATGTCTCGGGGATTCCACACCTGAGGATATGAGACTTTCAAGATTTCTTTTCTCCATGGTCAAGTTGGGCTTGGCTTTCCTCCTTTTCTGGTGTTATCCTGTGACACGTGCCTGTACCTCACCACTCTCATGGAGCCAAGTCTGGAGTTGCGTGGGATGAGGATCTAAGGTGAGTTAGGATCATCGCTTTCAGGAAGCTGCGGTCTTGGGGCCAGGTGGGAAGGAGCATGGAGTAGCGTGCTCAAACAGAACAAGGTGGGATTCGGATTCATTGAGTAGACTGTAATGCTATGAAATAGAATTGGGGGATTTGGCAGGAAATTATCCTAGCTCCAAAAATACCTGAAGGAATAGATATCTGCTCCTGTTCTGGGATGCAGAGACTTGTGTTGCTTTGGAGTTTTACTAGGTAAGATGAGCTCAGTTAACAGAGGGCCTTTGAGACTCCACTCTTGACATGGTAAAAACTGTGATCGGAGTCCCTCCTGCACATCCAATAGCACCATTTGGCTTTAAATCAATATGCCAGCTTCATTGCTACCGAAGTGCAGCTGGATACCACCTTGCCATCACTTTCTTACCCTTGTTCTCCAATCCCTATTCTAATCCCTGCTAGAGGAAATGCATGTCCCATGTTTTAGCCATGATTTTGAAGGCTTTCTTTGGGTGCATTTTACACATACAGGGCTACTTAAGGCATGAAATGTTCTTAAAATCAAAGCGTTCAGGGAGCTGTTTCAACAAAAATATGGAAGGCAAAATTATGCAGAGTGCTTTATGATGTTTCATATAATGTGGCCAGTCAGTCATAAAACCAAACTTTGAATGAAATTGTGCAGTTGCAAAGTAAATTAAATTCTGTCATTGCCACCGCTTTCTCTTTATCGCTTTGTACCTGTACTGGGTTAAGTCACTGGTTAAAGCATCACTTAGAATTGTACAAAGAGGCAAAAGTATATTTTCACCCAATAACCTCTCTTTAAGGTAAAATTCTCAGTTGGGAACATCAAGGCTTTTTGAAGTTTTTTTTTTTTTTCTTTTTAAGCTGTAGATATTTTCTGAGAGTTTCTTATGGATCCAGGTGACTGCAGAAAATCTTGCTATCACTATTTTTTTCCCCAAACTGGGTTTTGACTTTCTTCACCTGGGCTCTGCTGACACTAATGGAAAGCGTTCTCAAGACAGCGTGACCTTCCCTTGTTCCACCGAGTGCACGTTTCAGAGGCAGTCTCTTTAGTGAACACTGAAACTTGGCACCGGTTTTGGTGGTTTCTGTAGGCTGATACTGATATTTTAAAAGGCAGCGAGATTGTTATTATTAACCCTTGCACTGGTGTGCGTGCATGTGTGTTCTGTGCACAACACACTATTTCTTGCTTTACAAGTGGGTATATTGATATATATTGTGCCTGAACTTGGAGTTAAAAACTGTCTCTCCTTTTAGAAGAGGCATCTGCATAATTACCATATAATGTAGCTGTTCCATCAAGATTATCTCCATAATCACCACTATGGCTTCATGCTGGGAGTCCAACATCCCTGCCTGAAAATGCTGAAGCTGTGAATTGCTACATCATTGCTTTTCTGTTCCTTTTCTGTTGCATGCTACAGCTTCCATATAGTGTGCGACAGACTGTGAAGCAGGGCAGCGCTATCGTTCCAGCGTTACAGATGGAGAACTGAGATGCACAGAGTAACTTGCCCAAGGCCACTCAGGAAGACGGACAACATGGGGATTTGAATGTGGGTCATCAAATGCCAGGCTAATGCCCTAATCAGTGGGCCATAGAGCAGCGCTGTTGTAAGATGCAGTGAGTTCAGGACCACTGCTGTAAATGTTACAGAGCTAAAATGCTGCAGTGGCCTCTACAGAGGAGCAGAAAACAGTAGCACCTGATGGGAACTAAAGTAGGGTCCGCTGTACAGCAAGGGGAGCCATATTCCAGCAGAGTAACACATAAACCCTCACGCAAGACCAGCCCCCTTCGGCGGACCGGACTGGCTTGCACCTTGGTTCTTCAAGCTCCATTTATCTGATTGCTCTAGCAGGGTTTGAGATGCAGGCTAGGTATACTGTTGCTGTGGGTGGGTTTGATGTAGACGTGCTTCAAAGCAGTTGATCCCAATGAATTAGAAAGAGCAGCTGTCTGCTGAGAAGGTGATGGTTTATAAGGTGAAATGTTTCTGGGAATGTCTGGCTGGAAACATGAATAGCAAATTGGCAGGTTGTTCAGGGTGGCAGAGGGAGGGGTGGGCTTTGTTTGCAATGTGTGTAATAATTACTGGGGCTGTGATGGATTTTTTGCTTTTGGGGCGAGGGGAAAAGATCTGTTTTATTTTAGGGCTCTGTGTTTGAAGACGCAGCAGGGACCTGGAGATGCAAAGGAGCAGATGCAGCAAAGGGTTATATTTAGTCTTGCAAGTTTAGAATATTTTACTCAAGTGGTTGGTATGAGACAGGGGATAATATAAAGTGTCAGCAGGCAGGCAGACTAGAACGGCACTGGGCAAGGCAGGACTCATGAGGCTTTTTTTCTGAGGCTGTCTGTGCGGTCTGGAGCGGATTTGCTTTGGGGTCTGTTTTTAAGAATCCCTGAGCTCCCTCTCTCCTCATTGACTGCAGCAGGGATGTTGAATACTCCGTCCTTTTTGAACCCTCTGTTTTTAATTCATGAGTTTCCTATCTACAGAATAGGCTCGTCTTACCTTCAAGGGTTGATCTGAACAATTGCATTGTGATAATGCAGCTGTCATTCCTAAATGTTTAAAAAAGAAGTTGAGATTGTCTTAAAGATCAGGAGCAGTTAGGGTTGAGGGGAGGGGGTGGTAAATGGAGGGTTCCTTTTATGGACTATTCTGGGTTTGAATCGAAGGTATAACTGGGTCAAATTTTTTAACTTTCTTTTGTGATCAGAAAGGCAAGGAACCTGGCTGTTTTAAAGAAAGCTGAGATTCCTGCGTCTTTGCAGAGCTCTAGTTAGAGCTCCTTGTCTTAAAAAAGAAAAAGCAAGAGAGGATGAGTAAGCATCACTGGCTTTGTTAGGTTTTCTTCCTTGAGAGAATGGCGGGAATATTTTTTAGAGATGATTTTGATAGATGGATGTTAAACTATAGTTTGAGAGAGAGAATTTTCCATTTTCTATATGTGCGTCAATCATATTCAAGCAAGTCTAAATAACAAGAGTAATACAAATTTGTACATTTTAAAAGAATCATCCCTTTAAGTTTGGCAATTAACAGGACCTGGAGTAAGACCAAAGTTTGGGGTTTTTTTTAAATTTTGTAAAAAATAAAAATAAAAAATTGGAATGACAGATTATACCCCATTTTCTAACTAGTTCTCTGTTGACAAGATATACTTCCAAACCTACTACATTGTAGATCCTTATTCCAAAAATAAGTAACTTGCTGTTTTGATTAAGGTAAAAATGGAGAGAGGTAACTTTAAGAACTGGTATACCTCTTACTGGAACTTAATTACCATTGAAAGATGAATGTGTGTCAGAAAGATTACATACCTTCCCTGTATCTCATTTATACTTTTAACTACAGAGTAATCTTAACTTTATTTCTCTCCTTTGGGCCTGAGTTAATAAAAGCTCCATCTGGCATGTGCGCTTTGCAAGCTATCATTTTTACTGAGGAGGGGGACTGGGCAGTGTGGATTACAGATGAAGAGTAACGTATCTGGCCTTCAGCCTTTTCCTTTTTGCCACCTGTAATGATGTGATACAATATCTAGCAAGTGTAGATGCAATACGTTGCTTCTCCATGATAATACTGACTTTTTCCTAACAGGAGCAAGGACCAAGGTCTTTACTGTTGTTCTGGTTGTCCTGACCATTTATATGACCGTCTTGCCCTGATAACTTTAAGCTAAACATTGTGCCATTAGTCATAGCCATGAGCATGCAGGCTTTTATAAACGTAATCATCTCAGTAAGTGATGTAGCCTAGTGAATGGGGCCCTGGATCTGCAGTTGGGAGGTCTGGGTTTTCCTGTGACCTTGGGCAAATCACCTTATCCCTCCGTCTCTCCTACCCTTGGTTATTTATTTAGACCAGTGGTGTTCAACCTTTTGGCACTGTGGGCCAAATGCAGGGCTAGTCCACAGGCCAGATCAGACCCCATGCTGCAGGATTGGGTCCAGATACCCAGATCCAGGCCGTGCTGCTCCCACCCAGTCCTGTGCGGCAGGACTGGGGTCCTGGGACCACGTGTCACCTCCAGTTGGCCCCATGTGCTGGGATGGGGGTCCCAGGATCCTGTGCCATCTCCACTGGGCTCTGCACGCCAGGATTGGGCCCCAGGACCCCTCACTGCCTCTGCCCAGCCCCATGCACTGAGGTTGGGCCCCACATCTCTTCGCATGCCAGATTTATGACATTCAGGATTCCCTATGGATCATGGGGGAGTCCCATGGGCTAGATGACAAAGCGCTGGGGGCCATGGGTTTGAACCCCTTCGATTTAGATTGTATGGACTCTCTCTCTCTCTGTATTGGCAATGAGTAGCACAATGGAGCTCTGATTTGTACTGGGGCAGGGGTGGGCAACATGCAGCCCACGGGCTGGATGCGGCCTGCCAGGCCATTCTATGCTGTCCGTGGGGCCCCTAAAAAGTTTAGAAAATTAATATTTATCTGCCCTGGGCTACCTGTCATGCAGCCCTCGATGGCTTGTCAAAACTCAGTAAGTGGCCCTCCTCCCAAAATAATTGCCTGCCCCTGTACTGGGGTCTACGGTAATAAAAGTCGATCAGTAACATTGCCACCTTGCTTCCTCATTATTTGGGTGAGACTGTCAGCAGTGTGGTGGGGAAATGTATTTTTGTCAGGCAAGAGTTTTTACCTCCTCAAAAAATCTTTTGCCCTGCCCCACAGCAGGAAGAGATGTGGAAATCTTGAAATCACAGGAAATGCTGTTCCTCACCATTGGGGGGGGGGGTATATTTGAGGCCCAGCTGTATGTAGAATTATAGGCCATGTCTATGCTTCAGTCCAAGGTGTGACTGCAGATAGGTGTGAACTGCAGCACAGAGGTCAGTGCAAGTTAAGGCTTGGGACAGAAATTACGTATGAACCGGTATAAGTGCAGGGGAACCGGTTCATAAGTGCACTTAACCTGCTTTCAAAATGTCCGTAACCGTTGTAAGATAAACCTGGATGGATGTAGTATCAGACTTAACTGATTTAGGTTAAATCAGTGTATTGAACTTCTGTCCCAGATCCCCTCCAGATTCAATCTGTTTGCTCCAGCCCAGCAGGGAGGCATGTTCTAGGAACCCCTGTCTTCTGCCCAGGCTCACTGCAGGCACGTGGCTGCATTTCTGGAATCAAAAGTGAGTATCTGTTCACTTGCTTGGCCATTCAGTCTATGCAGCTCAGACTAAGCTGCAAAGATTGAATTGATTCAGTCTCGGGCTTTTTGACTGTTTGTACTTAGCCTCAGAGCCTGTGGGTTTTACTGAACTGCATAGCTGTCAGTATCCAAAGTCCCTTTTTTAAGTCTAGTTCAGCTGTGCCTACATGTGCGGTACTTGCGCCTTGGCTACAGTGTAGACATACCCTGAGTCTCATGTTGGTGTCCATGATATTCAAATTTTACTAAGAATAATCCTGCTTATTCACTGCACAGCTGATTAATGCAAATGCATGTAATACTGCTCAATACCCACTTAAGCATCTGTAGACAAATTCCATATGGGAGGTTATTCTGAAAATTAGTCATTTGGGAGCAAGGCATAGTTCAAAAAATCCCAATAAGTTTATAATTATATATGAATTATACTTAATATGGACAGTTGCCATAACCCTGCATTTCCTTTGCTTCTGCATCTTTTCCTTGCAATGTAACTAGGCTGATTGATTGCCATTGAAGAAAACAATTCCCACTGCACTTATGTACTAATATATATTATAGTATATAGTGTATTATATATTATTATACACAATATGTGTGTGTACATGTGTGTGTGTGTGTGTGTGTGTGTGTAAATAAATAAATGCAATGTAGCAATATATAAATGCAATGGGAATTGTGTGTGTGCAATACACCCCCCCCCCAACTTATCCCAACTTGTATTCATACAACAGCATTAGAAGCTTCTGTATAAATTATAGATCTAGAATTTAGAGAGTGGTAGTTAGCCATGTTAGTCTAAAGCCAGTCAGAAGGCAGGGTGGAGCTGCAGCTTTATAGACTAACTAAATAAGATATATTTCTATCAATATTGATATAGATCACAAGCTTTTGTGAACCCAAGTTCACTTCATCAAATGCTGGACTCATCTGATGAGTTGAACTTGGATTCAGGAAAGCTTGCACTCTCCCTCTCTCTCACTAATCTTATTCCAGAATTTAGCCATCTTGGGTGCAGGGGGAAATACAGTGGCTGCTTAACAGCAAAGCAGCATTATGTAATTGCGTATGAGAGAAAGTGAAGACTATTGCTTTATCCAATTCAAAGAGCTGGGGAAGGCAGGGGGGTAACTACTGGCTGAATAGGATTCCACCCAAGTGGATAGCCAACCAGCAGCTCCTCCCACAGTACACAGAAGCTCCTATCAAGATCCAGCTCAGACTTGCTGGTAGATTTTGTATATGAATATGGTTTAAATGCACTGAGTTGCTACACTGGGAATTTAGATTTATCTACCTATTCTATTTGGTCTGCCTCTATCCATATCCGTAGGGTTCAGTACGTAAGCTTACCAGTGAGCATTAAGGTTGGCTGTCTCCAACTTTTTTGCTCTGAAAGATGTATGTGCTTCACCTCATGCACTCCAGTAGTCTACTGATGAGTGGAGTTTAAATATACAGATTATTGCAGGATCAGGCCCCAAGAAGACAATGCTCCTTTGAGAGAAAACAACCAATTGATGGGGTGGTTGGTAAATTTTCCAGTGGTTCATTTAATTACTGCCTCCCCCAACCCCGGACACTGTTGTTTGCTTGCTGTGTCTGTCTCCCACATCTAATGGATTTGCCATATGTGCTGTTATCTCATGGATTTTTTTTCCTCTTTTTTTTAATATATTCTGATAATAGTATAATCCTCACCTCCAGGGCAGCCATCTGGGAGTTTAAACTGCCATTGCCATGCTAAATTTCATCCTCTTTGCCAGGGGTTTTGATTGGATGAGCTGTTTTAAATCATCTCTAACACTAAATGCATATTATTTAGAAAACAGAGAGAGTGCATCAAAAATGGGAATAATTACCCATTAAATGCTCCATTCTCATTCAGTGGATGGCTCCAGGAAATAAGAAAAAGATTGTCAAATTATCTGTACCTATGTAGTCCCCTGAGTAGTTGTCCTGTTGACAGCAAATTGTAATTTTTCCTTCTGAATGAGGTCATTCATGGGAAAGGCCATGAAATTAATGTGTTGCCTACTGTGTGGTGGTGTGGCTTCAGTTTCAGCCCTCAGTGGCCATCTCTTGAGGTAGCTGCTGTAGTGGAAAACAGGTGAAGCCATTATTTGCACCAGGTGAAGCTATTATTTGCACCCCAGGTATGCAGGGGTGTACTATTTGCACTCCTGTATACCTGCTTGGAACTGAGGCAAGGTACCCTGGGAAGAATGGAAGCATTTGACTTTTTTTTTTTTTTTCCATGCCAAGAGTTTGTAGTGTTTGTGAGTGAAATGGGTCCAACTCTTCACTGCAGACAAACAGTGCGCTTGGTGGAAGATAGTTGTAAGTGTTTCTACATGTCTGTGGCCAATTACATTGAGAATAAGGAACTTGGTTTTGAAATATTTTCCCTGAAAGTAATCCTGTTCTACTCAGTAGTTTGCGCACATCCTGGCAATAAAGTTCATTACCCTTAGGTTTCTCTGAGTGGTACATTCACATAGGAAAAAAAGGTGCGTGTAGGCGTCTCATATATCAGGTCCACATTACTCTACAGCAGTGTTGTGTAGCCTGCAGACAAGCTCCCCTGACTCATTGCTATCCAGTCTGAGCTGGTGGCTTCATTTGTTACTCTGTTTTATCCTGCGTCTAACTGAAAATCCACTGGCTTCAAAGTGATGGATAACCTTCAGCAGAGAATAACGACAAACATGTCTACTACATTTAATTTAACCATCTGTTGGTACTTTCCTCTGTGGACTTAGTGTATGGTTCACTTCTGGCTGGTGACAGTGTTGAAACAGGATTGTGCATGAATTCTTGCCTGCCTTGGCTTTGTATTAGACAGAAAGAATCTCTTTTTGTTTCTAAGTGTGGCTTATATTGATTCAGCGTGCGCTGGCATGTTGCAGATGAGAGTGCACATGTGCGAGCAGAATTCGATTGCATGTTTCAGAACTTTGGAGTAAGTGACGCATGCTCAGTGTCCTGAATGCTTAACTTGGGCAACGCTTGGCACAGCTGAGATCCTGGTCTGGGCTCCCAGGCATCACCAGAAATAAGTTAGCAAATAGGTGATGCCCTTATGTCATTATAAGCAACTGATTTAAATTATAGATGACAGTTGATGGCTGCAGCCATCTGATGATTGCTCTTGAGCCTCCATTGTGTAACCAGTTGGGATCTGTTCAGCTGGATGTAGGTTTTTTTCATATCTTTCAGCTGTTCTGGCAATCCGGATGCAGGATTAAATGCTTGGGTTTGTGCTGTTGATTTGAGACAGCTGTGCAGGTCATGGGGTCCATCAGCCAATTAATAGATTAAAACAATACATGTACATCTTCATCTATGCCAGGTGTAATTTTTATCCTTTTCTGGTACACTAATGGAACTTATAGTTTAATAATAGAACAGAATGAACTTGTTTATATGGTGCTTGGAAGCACTTGTTAAGTATTACCAGGGTATGTTACTTGGTTTGTTAACCATGATTAGGACAACAGAACAAATATTAATGATTTGTTAATATGACTTTGTTCTTTCCTTGTGTTTTTTAAAAAATTGTATGCCTCAGAAAACTTTGCAAAACAGCCTAGCTTATAGCTGCAGCATTTCTACTCTCCAGGTTTTGGGTTTTTTTATGATCCTTGGTTTTCATCGCTAGCATAAAAATGAGATGCCTGCTCCTGAGATTTGATCTTTTGCTACTGAAGACATTTTTCGCTTGAAAGTCAGCAGAATATTCTTGCTCTCACCAGGGCTGCATTTGGCTTAGATTTTCTAGAGAAGGGTCTGAGCTGCAAAGTTCAGAATGGCTGAGCTCAGAGGCATAAAAAGGAGTTTTTACTCTTATAATGGCAGGGTGGCCACCACTCTGCACTTGGTGCCCCCTCTACGTCAATGCCCTGGGCTGGAGCCCCATTTGCCCACCCCTGGTTATGCAGCTGAACTGATTTTCATATTGTACTTAATTATTTTACCCATTTCCTCTTCTCAGTCTCTGTTTTGTGAGGGTTTTTTGTTTTGTTTTGTTTTGTGTTGTTTTACAGATGGGTGAGAGGACATTTATCATCTTGCAGGATATGGTTTGTTATAGAAAGGGCTCTATCGTTGCAATGTTGCAATGTTGTTTACCTCTCTGTTCCACTCTCCATCATCCAGGTGTCTATTGTGAGTAGTATGTGGCCAAAGAAGAACTTCACTGCTCTATAGTGTCCTCTCCTGGAGCACAGGAAAAATCACAACGTCTAGCAAAACCACCTACATGCTAGAAATGATCTGCTGGATTACCATCATTTCAGGGTAACCTGTTAAAAAGGTTGGCTCCCTTCTATAACTCCTCTCTACAACTCAGCAAATGACCAAGACAGAATATATGGCTCTTTCCTGTTATCAGTTTAATTGTTTTAGTATTTATTTTTAATAAAAAAAGCAATTGATAGAACTGCCTAGTAAAACCCATAGAAACCTATAGGTATTTTATTTTCTGTAGGCACATTTGTGTGGTATAGGGTAAAGAGATACTGCAGTGAATTCATATTTATTTCATTTCTCAAATCATGTTTATGATTAACATGATTCAAATCAAGAAACTGATTTAATGGCAATATTTACAAATTGACTGATTGCTTTCAAGTAAGCCACATCATAATACGCATTTCATCATTAGCTTGTAAAATTCCTCCCATTGACAGATACGTTTTCAAGTTACGTCTTATCAGCGTGCTGGCAAAGCTTCCTTCTGGGCATTATTTGCTTGGTTTGAATGTAAATTGTTAATTGAAAGGGTGAAAGTAGGTGAAGAGAAACATTGCACTGCAGTTGTTATTTGCAAATGCCAAGTAGACTTCTCGTTTTCTTTTTTATTTCCCACCATTAACTCTGTTTCCATGTACTTGCATCAGAATACGAACTCTGGGAAGTGAGCATCAATTTTAGTCCATATAGAGGACAAGTAGAAAACTGAGTTTCCATAATGCACAAATTGATCAAACTGTGAAAGCGGGTGGAATAATTCAAGTTTGTTCTTTTCTTTGCTTCTTTGTCAATTTACCGTACAGAGAGAAAGTGAATTCAACTGATTTGTCCCTGTAAGCCAACTCTGAGAAGTTTAAGGGTATCAGCGATTCTTTGTGTAGGCTAATGCAAAAACACAGGCAAATTGCATGGTCTGTGTCATAGCACAAGGGGATTGTGGTCTGGGTCATGCTGTTGAATGAGTCAAAATCTATTATGCCGTGTACCACGTGGGACTTGGAGTGCTCTAGGAATCAGTGGTATTTTGCCGAGAATGGGCAAAGGGCATGTAAATCCTTCACCCAGTTCTTATTTTGATGATTAACATGCAACTTCTCTGCTGTAAACCACCATAGGCAGAGGTTAACGCCAAATTCCCTGCTGGACCACTGTCAAACCTTATCTAGAGACAACAGCATTTCCAAAAGCGCATATTGTATTTGAGCATCAGGCTGATTTGCATTATAATAGACAGGGCTGTCATTCCCAACGCTGCATAGTGACTGATACGTTTCGTTGTATAGGGACCGGGGCATGTTGCATTCATAATATTTACAAGGTAGCTAATAAATAAAAATCCTCTTCGGTAGCATCCTGTAGATATACTACTTGGCACATTTCAACACAATGAAAGGGGCCCAGAGGGAATTATAATGTGATTCAATCTCTTTTAAGAGACTGCATAGTGAACGATGGAGTATATCATCCACATGTTCTAGCAACCAACTCCACAGGTTAATTCAGTAGAAAAAATAAATAGCGGTGGACTTTCCAGGCCAAAACTGGGGTAATGAATTCAGATAGATTTTAGCAGATCATGGTATTAGCACGTGGCTAATAAAATTGTGTTCTTCAGTAGTAGGCTTAATGCATTGTAACTAAAGCAGATCTGGTACTGTATTTAATTTGTCTAGGTAGGCTTGAAATAGCCTAATTCCTTGTTCACCTTCCATTTCAGCTGCTAAAATCTGCTCCGAACAAAACATATCATTTCCTTTGAACAAATAAGCTGAACAAGCCATTAAATTCCTTAGAGAAACAGTAGTGAGAAAATATGGCCACATAAAATCAAGTTAATTTCCAGCTGCTCCAACTGGAAAATAGCACTGAGAAAATAAAGAAGATAAAGATACTATTGCTTGTTTTTTTTCTGTTTCCAGCATATTTTATTTCCTAAATAAGATACTGGCATCTCAGAAAGCAATCTCTGCTCTCTGTGTGTTCTCAACATGACGTGAGACGTTTCAGCCAAAACCGGGATGTTGACTACCAGATATCCAGGAGCTGATGGGGATTTGATGGCCGAGTTTTGCTGTTTGCTGTGGACTAGAACCCCGCAGAGTCAACGGGTAGCTAGTTCAAACGCTATAAATATAGTAAAGCAGTGCAGACAAAGGTACTGGAAGCAAGCGGGTGAAACCAGCTTGAGCATGTTACTGTGGCAGGGTTTGTTAATGGGTATCACAGCTACAGCACATTCACTCATACACTTGTAGTAACCAGCAAGCTACGCTTCTATGAATCTGCCATTTCACTTCTTGGGGAAATCCAATCCTTCCTGGATAGTCGATATTGGTTTGCTTTTTTTTAGTGTTTCCCCTCCAGTTTTCTCACTCTAAAGGGTGCTCTCATCAATGACAGCCTTACTTCCCCAGCACTGAGGGTGCATTTTTAATAGTATGCTGATTCCAATGGGTATGAATATGAAATTAGAGGGAAGCATGCTTGCTTCCCGAGTGCTTGTGTTGGCTTTTCTTTGGCTGGTTAGGATCTGGTAGCTTAGCCCTTCTGTCAGCTTTTACAGTGCCCTTGGTAAGAGGCTCTGCCATTGCTGGCAAAGACTCTGGACTATAGACCAGCCCTTCCTCAGACTGTGAGGACTTGGGCCAGGAGTCATCTTCCTTGTGTGTTTGGTCCTTAGAAGTGCAACCATGCACTTCATTTTAGATGAACACCTTGCTGGTATCGTTTGACCCCAGTACTCTTTCCTGCCATGGCAGGGGGTCGGACTTGATGATCTGCTCGGGTCCCTTCCCACCCTACCAACTATGAAACCAAAATATGAAGGTATCCAGGTTGTAGCTGTGTTGGTCTAGAGGAAAAGGCAATCGGGACTCATAGTAGAGATGATATCTTTTATTAGACTAACAAGATTTCTGTAATTAAAGACATTTTTTTGCAAAAACCTTGTTGGTCTAATAAAAGATATCATCTCTACTATGAGTCCTGATTATTAAAATATAAGTAAGTCTTAAAAGTCTGGATATTATTTGCCTCAATATCATTTATATCCTGGCTCATTCTTGAAAGAAGTCTCTTACCTAAGTGTTGACCCAGCTTGAAATTGCCAAGCTTGTCACAGTATTTGATGGCATGGTCACCCTCTTCACCCTCCAGAACAGTGAGGTCCTTGGCACTTGCAACTCCTCCCAATAATTTCTGTGGAAGCTGAGGACAGTGGTTCTGGAGGATTGATTCCTATCAGTAGCTTGCAGTTGTGTTTTAAGAACACATTCATGAGCAAAGTCATCTTTTTCGGCTGTATCGGACATCTAAAATAAAGAAATTCAGTGCAATGTGGCTGGATGTGGAACTTGCCGTAATAGTTATAGGCTCCACGTTGCCTCCATAAGAGATGTGGTTATGGTTCTTAAGACTCCCTGGTTGTATATTCACGCTAGAGTGAGAGTGAAGTAACGTGCTGAGAGAGCTGGCAAGCGAGTCTATTTGTACTTGAGAAGGGTTCGCGTAAACTTCCAGGATCCCTCTCTTGGCTTCATTATGTCGATATTGCAGCATGTGCTGCCGCAGTTGTCCGCCAAGCCTGCTGCCACTTTTACCACTCCAGGAAATGAAGGCAGAAGGCTGTCTGTCCGGCGGGTGCCTTCCATGCAGCTTACGTGCCTTCAGGTGCCGTGGGAGAGATTGAAAAGCCAGCCAGACAGGTTTGTTCGCAGGAAGCCCTTAAGCTCAATGAAAGATTTTTCAAAGGCTGAGGAAGGTCTTGTGGCAAAGGTACTGCCCTGAGAGGCAAAAGCTTGAGGTTCAATCCTGGCTTCATTACAGACTCCTTGTGTGATCTCAGACAAGCTACTTAACCTCTGTTTTGCCTGTAGAAGGTGTTAAGACTGGAAGGGACCCTGGATCAGTGAGTCTGCCCCGCCGCTATCTCAGGCAGCACATCATATAATCTCCTCCGTGAATGGGGTCAATATTACTTCCTTTGTCTGTCTCATCTGGTGAGACTGTAAGCACTTGGTGAGAGGGATTTGCTGTTGCTTGGTGTGTGCTTAGCCTTTAGCAGATAGTGACCGTGACTCCAGCTGGAGCCGGCAGGCATTGCCATAACAAATGAGAACGGTGGGACAAGATGGGTTGCTGAAAGATTCCTGATGGGGTCCTGGAAGGTCAATGGGAGTTAACTGCCGGCTTTTTCACGTCATTTTTAGATGATGTTGCAAGTGGGCTGAAATCTTGCTGGAACGTGCGTCGTGTTCTGTCGAGCACCCGGACTGTGAGCTCTCTCGGGGCAGATCTGTCATCCTTGTCTGTACTGCACATAGCACAGTACAACCCAGGGCACAATAATAAAGGTAAACACTGGTAATCTGAGAACTAGAGTCACATGAGAGCAGCACGTGCATTGTAAATTGGCTTTTCTTCTTTGCCTTACTTTTAAAGTCAGGTGTACTCTCACTCTCAGGCAACATTTATTTTATTTTTTTATGGAAGAGAGTGTAATACCTTTTGTAATAAAGCACATAAAAGCCCATCAAGCCTACGAAAGGATTCAGGTTCCCCATGCTGGGTCTTCTTTTCTTGGCAAGACATTATAAATGTCTTCTGGCTGTAATTCTAAATTATGCTGCCGCCAAGGCACCCAAAATAATGGCAGTAACCTCTCCATTTGGTTGTGCAGTGTCTAGTGTGAAGACATAAAGCTAACATCAGTGTAGTTATTTACCATCCTTTAGGCACCATACATCACCTTATGGCATGAGCTGGGATAATCAGTACGTTTCTGCTCAGGCATATTAGGGTGCCTTTAAAATGACAGGTGTAAAGTTTATTGCTAAAATTCTCTTTAAAAATGACACACTAACAAGGCCAGTTCGGCTGCAATGTATTTTGTGCAAGCAAGGGGTTCATCTCCAGGAAGAGCTGTGAAAGTAGATCGGGCATGCAGATGTGGTCCTAATTTTACAATAAGCTATTACTTAATGGAGCCCAAGCATTGCTCGATTCTGTTGCTCGGTGCAGACTCCTTTGCACTCTGTTCACAGCACAGCTGAAAAGCCACGAGCCTTGTCAGTCACTGGGATTGAGAGGGAAATAAATCCTTAGTGGTTTGTGTTTTATAGGAATGATATGCTTTCAAGACTGCCTGAGAAGGGAAGCTGACTGAATGCACAGCACCCCTTGCCCTGTCTCATCCTACTGAGCTGGCAACTGGCAGGCTCCCTGACCTTGCTGATAAACTTCTGCACTAGGTTGCATTGCAACAGCTACAGAAAGTTGGGGCCATTGGTAGCCCATTTTAATGCTGCATAACTAGAACCACATGCTAGTTCTAAAGACTTCTCTTTGTAGGTCCTTGGGAATTTTGCATATAATTTGAGGGTAGGGGTATCCTACCCTGTACGGGCTAACAGTTTCAGTACTTCAAAATTATTCATATATGTGCTAAAGAGAAAATCAGGGCCGCTGTGTCAAGTGCTGTTCATACATGGATTCAGAATGAGCTTACAGCTGTGATGAGAAAACATATGCAACAGCTCCACCTAAGAGATGGAGGTGCAGAAGAGCATAATGGTAACATGTATAAAAGCATCTCTGTACCATATTCAAAAGGGACTGGGAACCAAGGTCTCACTGTCGGATTTAAGTTCTGAGCCACTTTTGAATGCTGGCCTCCAAAACACTTGGATGTTTTTGAAAATGCTACTCCCAGTGACTTTCTTAAGGTTATACAGGAAGCCTGTGGCAGAGCTGGGAATTGCTTGCTTTCTTGAGTCCTGGTTTTTCATCATGAGACCATCCTCTTGTGCTTTTCTGTCCCCTCAAAGCCGCTTAACAGTTCCACAGGAAGTTCTGTTTGCCAGATACTCTGTCCTCTTTCCTCCGCCTTCCCGTTAGCAGAGAGCTATTTCTGCTGCTTTGCCTCATCTACAGCAATGTAAACTCTTTTAAATCAATGGTATTCAATTATAGGAGACAGCCCCTTAATCTAGAGACTATTACACACATCACTATTCTCCTTAGGGGCATCACTTAAGTCCTGGCAACCTTGTAATGACAAGCAGAATCCTTTGTGTCACCTGTGAGTCTAACAAGTCAACATACAAATCAAAAAGACAAAAACATGGAGATGTAGCGCCTCGTATTACAACCTGCATGGGCACATGCAATGTCTGAGACTGGACCATCTTCGATGCCATGGAGCTAATTATATTCTAATTTATTCTGGTATAAATTGATCGTAACGCCTTCTTATGGTGAAGTAGCTGGCATGGAAACTGATGCCCACTTCTGGTCCCACTGACCTCATTGAGAATAGGAGCAGACTTTCAGTTACTAGATCTCTAAACCCAGATGCTGCTTGTTAGCGCTTCATGTCCAGACATTTCATCACTGGTAATTATCAGTTTCCTAGATAGTGCTGGATCATGAGCAAAGCCAATATGCCTGCTTCAAATCTTTTCTAATGCTGTTAGACTGGAAGCCAGATTTCCTGTTTCTTGCAAAGACTGAGGGACAGACTTTTAGTCTGATTTTTGCAGGTCACCTGCTTGTGACATTATACAGCCGTTAAGCATCTGTCAGCATTTTCACAATAAGCCACTGCACTTGGAGTTTTATGGCATGTCTGAAAAGATTTTCTCTGGGCTCAAAATTTTCTTGCTGATGGATATGTTCTTTCTGAAACCGGGGAGAGACCTTTGAAGTAACTTTATTTTATATATATATAAGTGAACGCTCATTTTTTAAATCACCTAATAACAAAAAGTGACTTTAATTTAACAGAACAGGGGAATTATATAAGCAACCCTGGCCTGTTCTTCTGAGTCTCTGAGTACTCTTTGGTTTTAATGGAAGCTGTCTTGCACTCAGTATTGCTGCACATTTAGCCACTAGTCTATAATTTCATCAGTCACATCTGTCACGCTTCCAATTCCATTGATTTCAATGGGAGAAAAATCAGGCCAATCATCCCTTCTGTTTAAAATTGGAAAATAGCTAATAAGGGACCCCAGACTCTAACCTTTACTTGGGGGAGTTGTCCTTTTTTGACGTCAGTGGAACTACTCAAATGAGAGAGGACTGCTCAGGTGAGTAAGGTTTGCAAAGTCTATGATATATGCATTGCCGAGATGTAAAAATGGGCTATGCTTGCAATGTTGCTCTTTATATATCCTGAAAGATTGAATTCCTAAACAAGATTACCTGCAGTGATCAGATTCTGGAGGTGCTAACGTCTGCAGCTTCCATTGGGCTCAATGGGAGTTGTGGATGTGCACTGCATCCAATAATCAATTCATGAATTCATATTTACATGGTGGTCTGTGGGAGGCTGATGCATTTATACGTACTTTTAATGTGTTTACTGTTTATCCAGCAGACTGGAACGGTTCCTTGGGAGCCATTCTGGAAAGTATCTGACATAATATTGTGTATCAGGTTCCATAATCATGCAGTCATCATGCATTTCTGGATAAATAAATAGTGAATGAATTAAGCAGTCAGTATTTATGCAGGGGGCCATGCCGGTTCTATACAAGCAATTGTCATTTCTCACGTGCTTTTGACTTCTTTTTTTCTTCCCTTTTTTTTTCTTTTATGTTGGTGCCCATTATGTGATAGACACCTACTAAACCTGGGAGTCTCAACCAGGGTGCTGTGGCATAGTGTTACACACATTCTGCCCTGTTGTGGGTTCTCTGCAACAGAAAAAAAATGCTCTATCATTTTTTCATGGTAAAAAATAGTTAAAATTAAGAGCTGGCATTTCTCAAGGGGTGCCTTGAGTCTGTCTAGTGGTGCCTGGAGTCGAAAGAAGTCGAGAACTAAACACTCCT
The DNA here is from genome assembly GCF_000455745.1 of Alligator sinensis. NCBI lineage: Eukaryota > Metazoa > Chordata > Crocodylia > Alligatoridae > Alligator > Alligator sinensis. The sequence continues at coordinate 553,516 of NW_005842618.1, read as the reverse complement.
GATGATTATTTGCTCTATAGAGCTTGAAATGGAAAACTGTTTGGTAAGGACACAGAGGTTAAAGGCATACAGTACACAACGTTTATATGAATGAACTTAATTTGATGTAAGCAGGACAGCAGAAGTGGTTCTTTGAGAGGAGGTTAAATACGAGCAGGTTAAGGAGATCTTGGGTAACTTCAGGGAGCTTGTGTCGGGCAAAGAGGACAGAGGTGATTGTGCGAGAAGTTGACAACCAAGTAAACGGGGACTGGAGTTTTGGCAGTAAGTAAGAGTTTTTGCTGCTCTGTTATCAGTTGTCCTTGGTTTTAAATGCAATGGCAAAATCCTAGAGGAAATATAAAGCATACTAGAGCACTCTGTACAAATCATATTTAAGTGTCTGATTAAACCATCCCAGCCCCTAAGTTAGCCTGCTTCTGTCACGATTGTGATTCCCTGGCTTTGAATTGAACGACAAGGGCATTTGTGTGGGGGCATGATTTGTTCCCATACAAATCATTCCTATTGATTAACAGTACGAGGGATGACAGGACAATCGAGTCTATGGAGTGCCAGGTAGTGACAATGGTGACTGCAGTTCTAGTGACTGGTCCTGGTGCTTCCTTAGGATCTGGGCTGAGTTTTATCAAGCTCACTTCACACATCCTTCCATTCATGCCTCTTGTGAGGCTCCTTGAACTTCCCCCTGAAACTGGCCAGTCAAAGTGCCCATAGGGCAGTGGTGGATTTGGAAGGCAGCAAGTCAATGCTGGCCAAAGGCAGGAAGGACCGATAGGCAGAAAGTCTGACTTCCTGTGTGTAGCCACTGGAGAAAGCTCGGCAGCTATCGGAGAAATAGAAGTGTACAGAAGAAACCACTCTGATCATCCAGTCTGACCTCTGGCATAGCACAGGCCGAAGAACTTCACCCGGTGACTTTTAAATTGTAGTTGAGCTAGAACATAAATTGTCGGAAGACGCCCAGCACTGATTTAAGACCGCTGGGGATAGAGAATCGACAACTCGTGCCTAGCAGTATCTGAAATACAGCGCCTCTTCCCTATTTCGTTGATAGGGAATTAAACAGTTCACTGACCACTGTTGGAAAGCAGGGCCTGGCTGCTGGCAAATTAGCAGCACGTAATGATTCATCAAACTGGAGCAGAGAGGCTGGCAGTCCTGCTTGGCTCTCACAGGTAAGGGGGAGGTTTGCATGTTGCTGGGGTGGAGGGTTAGAGTTGATATGGGGAGTAATGATGAATAAAGGTAGGGGCATCTCCACGGGCAGTCTGACTGCATTAAGGGGTTCTTCTCTGTCACTCCCATTAACCCTTTAGCTGGTGGTTCTCCATTATATCGGCTTTGCTACTGAGTGTCACTGATAAATCGGTTAATTGATTATTTGTAGTATAAATGCATCGGCAGAGCCCAAGATTGGGGCCTCGTTGTACAAGGCTTTGTATTGGTGGTGTCCTGCGCTCACTGGAAGATTGTCCTGAGTGATAAAATATACGGAGCATAGTCAGTTCGGTGACATAACAGCTGCATTCCACCTGTACGTAACCGAGACTTTCAGCAGCCGCTAGAGACAGTAAAAAATACAGTAGTCAAATACAGAACCGTCAGTGGAGACAATGATTAATAATAGCCAATTCATTCATAACAGCGGCATGCTGTGTTGTGTTTGCCAAGAATCCCACAGGGATGCAGAAGAAGGGTGTGCTCATCATTTAGTGCCTGAATTCTTTGTTTTTCTTCCATTAAGGTTTGGCAGTAGTGGGTCTTCATTGTTTGAGGCAAGACAGTTTGTTTCTTTGGAAATGTTATTAGTGTTCAAAGGGCAATTCGAGTAAAAAAAGCTGTCAACTGTGCATATTGGATTCCAAGGTCAGGCAAAATTTAGTATTTTTTTTAAGTCAGCACTTTCCCCCTGCTCCTCTCCATCTTGTTTAGTTTGTCCTTTCTGGTCCTGATCCTCTGACTTGGGTGGGAGAGACTTGTACTCTGTTCTGTCGCTGATCAGTTGACTGGAAGAGAGCCAGAAACTGCAGCAGTTTTTTCATTTTATTGAAGCAGAGCTGGAATTATGTAAAGGATGTAACACTGCAAAGTGTGTGCTGTGCAACAAGCTTAGCTGCAATGGAGGGAACGAGTGAGATGGCAGCACGCAGGGACAGTGTATATTTTCCTCGACAAAAATCTTCTTTAAAAAAAAAAGGCAGCTCAGGGTTCTTCCCATGCTTTATGGGTTACAAACGCAGGCTGGGAGACGAGACGTGAAGTCTTCAGCATAACGCATTTACTTCTAACCACTCAAGTGTGGTTGAAAATGGCACTTGCACGTGCTGCGAGGAGAGGGTAGGTCAGAGATTCATATTTTGAGGGTAAGGTAATGTGCTGTTATGGTCTCAGATTGCAAGGTGAGGAATTACCTAGTGATTTCCGGATGGTCACCGATTACATCGTGGGAATAAACACTGTGGGAACAAAAAGTATTGTTTACACTAAAAGACAAGATTGGCAGAAGAACAAATGGATCATACCTGGCTATAAAGAAGTTTAGCCTGGAAAGTAGGAGGTGTTTTTTAACCATCAGAGGGTGAGGTCCTGGAACAGGCTTCCAGTAGGAGAAGTGGGGGCAAAATTCTTAACTGTGGCTGTAAGATGGTTCTTGATAAATTATTAAAGGTATGACATGGTGGGGTTGTCTTTGACAGCAAGGGGCTGCTGAACTGGGTGAGCAGGAGGTGCTTTCCAGTCCTGTGTCTTATGGATTGTTTGTAACCCCACTTTTGGGTCCAATCCTTCTGTCCTTCAAGGTAAGGAAAGGTTTCAAGTGATTAGTATGGGAGCATTGTGACAAAGGTGGCTTCTCAGTGTTTTTTGTCTTCAGTGGGATCTTTGCTAAATAAGGAACATCTGGCAGCAAATGGTTCTTGGCCCAAGATTTTCAAGTGGTGAGTGACATTTTTTTTTCCGTTGTCCAGATTGAGACCCCTTAGAGGGTCATGGTTTTGAGAGAATGATAAGTACCACCTTGTAGAAGTCAGATTTCTCTAAGGCAGGGGCAGGCAATTATTTGGGTCCACGAGCCACATAGGGAGTTTTGCTGAACTGCTGTGGGCCAGGGGAGTCCCCCCACTCCCCTATGGAAAAGTTCACCAAAACTCTCTATGTGGGATGGGGCCACAGATGGGTGAGGAGCAGTGTTTGGGAGTGGGACAGACGGGTGAGTCTGGGATTGTGGGGTGAGGTCATGGGGTGGTGACGGTGCAGGGCTGGGGCAGAGCCACGATCTGCTGCCCGCATGTCCCTGTAATGAGTGCTGGTTCTGTGAGCAAGGGCATGTAGGGAGCAGATCACAGCTTAGCACTGGCCCCACCCTGGACCCATGCTGTCACCACCCCAAGATCCTGGACCTGGCCCCAGACACTGCTCCCTGGCCCCATCCCATCCACCTGGCTGTGCACCCTGCCCCAGCTGGTCTCCATGCAGTCCTTGGGATTGTGGGGCAGTGACAACATGGGGCTGTGGCAGATCTGCGATTTGGTCCTTGCACATCCCTGCCTGAAGAACTGGGGCTCTGCCCTGGCCCCACACTATCACCATCCTAAGATCTTGGGGTCTCTGCAGGCCTGCTTGCAGCCCCCTTCCAGCCAAGTGTCCTGCCTACATGGGTCTCACCCCTTGTGGTTGGTGCGGGGCAGATGGGCTGGGGTGCCCGGGCAGTGGGGCTGGGTGCGGCGGCTGTGGCAGCGAGACGGAGCTGCTGCCACTGGGGCTGCCAGGACATGTAGCCTGGCTACTATGCTGCCCCTGCCCTGCTGGGTGCCTGGGGGAGTCAGGACTGGCTGCATGTGCCACGGCCCAGGCTGCTTTGCACACCTGGGCCAGGTGGGACTGAGGGACCCACCGTGGGCCCGATTGAATCCCTCAGTGGGATCCAGCCCACAAGCTATATTTTTTTCCTGTCCCTGCTCTAAGGTATCTCAGAAGTTGAGGCACCCCAATCACTAGTCGCTTTTGGAAAACTCAGACCTGGGCTTCAGCGTGATAAAACCAGCCCCCACAGTGTTTGCAAATACTTATTTTAACACTTCAAGGTTTGAAAATAATTCATAAACTTAATATATTTATTGCTTCAGTCTCTCGCGCTAAGGCACTTGCTTGACTCCTGATTCTATGTTTTGGAGCACCTTACAGTTATAGTCGCTTATAATTATAAATCTGTTCAACTTAAATAAGAAAAGCTATGCATTGTTGACCTATATATTTATGCATTGGTTGTGGATTGATTTTTCTGCCCTATTATTCTTTTAATTTTTAGCGAAAGCGATCTCTTTCAAGTGGGAAAAGATTTCATTTTCAGAACCACTTCAAAGCAGCTAGCCTAATTCATTGCTGAACCTGTCTAAGAAGGTGTTTTTCTAGCCAATGGTAAGGCAAAATACAAATAGCATGAGTCAAGTGTACAGACATTATTCATTGCAGGGATACAAGTCAAGCAAACCCATATAGTAGTTTTGTTATAACTTAGATGGAAATATTAGTGTATTGTCATCACAATGGAGCATCAGGTACTTTGCCTGAACTGCTAGTGCTACCTTTTTTCCCCCCTTTCTAAGATCTGTTCCACTTTTCTCATGACTCCACAGACATCTAGTCCTTGTTTTTCTTTTTTCCATTTTCCCCCCGGAGATTAAATGGAGAATACAGTGAACATCCTGAACATTTTGAACAATACTGGTAAAGCTCTGATCTCTTCAAAGGCATGGTTTGATGTTTGATTTAAAAGATGCCATGCAGATTTCATTTAAACATCTTTTCAAGGCAGTATTGTAGGATGTCGGAAGAGTGCAGAGCTATATCTGGGTTCCTTTGGTTAAACGAAATTCAATATTCTTAGATTTCACTTCTACAACTAGGGTTGGACTTTTAATGATCCTTTTGCTCTTTTTTTCTATTAACCCAAGCACAGTGCAGTTAAGGAGACTGAAACTGGATCACAGGGATTTTTTTCCCCCAATTACAACTTTCCCAGACTATACAGGTGGAGGGAGTGCTTTGCATTCACAAGAGTAGAATATACCTTCTTTTGTTCCCAGGGTGTGACACCGGCACTCGTATGCTGGAACGGCACAGGGAGCGGATGAAGGCTGTGATTCTGGGTAGGAAAATGCAAGTGAGCACAATATACAACACAAGAGCTAGAAATCAAGCCCCTTTGAGGTGAAAATCTTAAAAAGTATGAATTGCCGTAGTCTACCTTGACCTCTCTTCTCAATGAAAGGCCATAGATTTCACTGAATCGCTGCTTACCACGGCCCTGGAGGTAAAAGGCTTCTGTATTTCTTACTGGATCATCTGCACAGGTTACAAGGTTAACATGCCGCTCCACATGTTCCTGTTTGCATCACACCTAATACGTTGATAAGACCCCCCTGGGGCCTGCCTGTGTTTATTTTCACAGCATAATAGCGCCCTCGCCGCTGGTAATAATTAGGCATTATGATCCGACACAGCGCGTAGCTGTTGGCTGGTTTGCCGAGGGTATAATGGCAGGTGCCATGAAGCTGAGTATCATTACTTCAGCACCCAGCCAGGCTGGATACAGAAGCAAAATCTCTGAGTGACAGGGCCGGGAGCATTTGTGAAATCTTCTAAGAATTTTGTGCAGCTTGTTTTTGTGCATGAAACATTTAAAAAGCATTATCTGTGCCACAGTTTAAGTGCCAGTTTTTTAACATGGACTAGACACTTGAATGAAATACAGCAGCATGCTTATTTTTCTGTTTTCATATATAATGGTCTATTAAGTCAATATTTTCATTATAATTAAAAAAAAAAAAAAAGCCCTGAAGTAGCTTGCACGCAAATAGATCGCTGTTTACACACTCCCGTTTCTATAAATAAAGGCACAACTGCAGCGTAAGCTGTTTTCTCACTCTGAAGATTTCCTAGAATACCGTTCTCAATTTTAATTGACGGATAAGATATTATTTCTGTAGGGGCATAGGCAATAATGGATTGCTTGTCAGAGTAAATGTACATCAATTTAATATGATCGGCTCCCTTTATGTAAACATGTTTGTGCTGTGCTTGCATTACATATAAATTAGGCTCTGTTAAATATAAATGAAGCTTTTCAAGCTTCATGATGGAGAACAAGAGGTCAGGGATGAAAAGTTATATTGATCTTTATAAGAATTGGGCTCCTGTGCCATATTTTCTGAAACATTTTCAATTTCTGGGAGCTGCTACTTAGATAAGGCTTTGCTGCTTTCATCTGAGGACTCCGATGTGCTTTCCCAACTTTACTGAAATAAGCTCTTGCCTTTGCCCTTGTATTAGTGCCTACAGGACCCAACTGAACTCAAGGTCTCATTTTGTTGGCATTGTGCATGTGTGCGCTCGCACACACATGTATGTGTGTATGTACACACACATGTGCACGTCATAGGAGTCCTTGCCTCAAAGAACTGAGTCTTTTGGGAGGCTGGGAAAGGGGAAGTACGATAGCCTCCATGTTTTCGGTTATGAGTATTAGAGGTTCTGGACAACTTCTGTTTGAATGCTGTGTTCAGTCACCTGTCAAATTGGACCCAGAGTGACCTACCAAATGTCACACAGGAAGCCAGTAGCAGAATGAAAACTAGAACACAGAAACCCTGCCTTCTAGCCTTGTGTTTCCACTGGGTGACTGTTGTTTTACCTTTAGATAATGGGAATTGAATCTCATGCCAGTCACTTCTGGGATGTCAGAAAGGAATTGCTCATTCCGTGCACAGCTGGCCATGTGCACTCTGTTAGGATTTGCATTTCATCTGTATCATCTCCCTGAAGACAAGCTACCGATGAGCAAGGAATCAGTGGCCTACTTCACTCTAAGTCCTGTGTCCAAGTCCTGACACATGATAGAGATGAGTTCATGCTTTTGACCTAGCTAGAATTCCTGTGAGCCAGGTGATGAACACCTTCAATGCTCATCAGGGCAAGTAAAGATTTGAGGGCTCTTAGCACCTTTCAAATTTGGGCCCTAAATTGGAAATATCTAAACCCTTTCCCTGTATTCTTTATGCCTCCTCCCTTTGCCATGCCAGTAGCATAGGAGGTATTCTCCAGGGTGACCCTTTGTTCTCTTTTAGAAGTCATGGCTCAGAGCATCCTTCAATTCTGCAATGCCAGCTTGAAGAACATTTGGTTTCAATGCTATGTGCTTGCTGAATTGGTGATGCTAGTCCCCATGCAACACATTGTCCCTATAAGGAGGTAAGTTTTCTCCTAGGCAGATATTTAACACTCACTTTCTCAATACAAATTGCCTTTAAATTCTTGCTATAAATCAAACTTTCCCAGTGGAGTTTGATTTTTCAGTTGCTAAGTGTTATTCACTTAATGTGTCTCTGGCAAAACCTTCTCTTCTGGGGAGAATGGAAGGGAGTTTCCCAGGCTTATCTGATTAAGTAAATGTTTAAAGGAGGAATTTGCTTTATTGTTTGCAAACACCTTACCAAATAATCACTGAAATCTTCTGAGAGCAGAACTGCCTTTTAAAAACACTGAGTAAAGGGTACTGCAAGAGGATCACCAAGGGGGTTAGATTGGTGACAGCCTTCCAGAGTCCCAGTTGTGCCTGTGGGGAGGAATCTACTTGTGTAAAGTTTTTGTAGATTTGGGACTTAGGTTGATATTGGTGACTAATCCTCCTTACTTAGGCCTGATTCCTGACCCACTGGGCCACTGGGTGGCTCAGCTCCTGGGAAAAGTTTGTGGGGTGAGACTGCACTGAACTTGAAACTAGCTAGTTTGAGTTCCTATATGTGAGCTTCCATCACACCTTCAGATTGCACTATAGCACGGGCAGGCAAATATTTTGGGTGGAAGGCCACTTACTGAGTTTTGGCAAGCTATTGAGGGCTGCATGACAGGCAGCCAGGGGCAGATAAATATTAATTTTCTAAATATTTTAGCCAGGCCATTGTTTCTGTACCTCGATGCTCACTGTCCTCAGTAGTAATCTATAAAATTAGTGGCACCATGAGGATAAATATACTAAAGACTGCGGGGTGTTTGGATAAGATCATCATGGTGGCAGTGTAAGTACACTAAATCGATAGCATGCATGTATTAGTAGATATTATTTTCACTCAAACCACTTAACAGAACTTGATTAGGTAGACCTCCCAAGCGCTTTCAGTATTGTTGCTAATGCATCATGTTAATTATTAGCATATGCCGATATATGAGTGGTGCTTCACCATTCAGCCTGTGGGCTGGATGTGGCATGGGGCTGGTCCACAGCCCTGATCCCTCATGGGGTCAGTGCACTGAGTTGAGCTCAGGGCTGGCCCCATGGGCCTGGATCAGGCCCTGTGCTATATTGTCCCAGCTGTGCATACCCAGATCAGGTACATCCGAATTGGGTTCTATGCTCCCTGGGCCTGGTCCCGTGCACCTGGATGGGGCCCTGCACCACTTTGGCCTGGTTCACCCTACCTAGCATGCAGGGCCATGCTGTGTGGCCCACAGAGCTACCCACAGGTCTGGAAATTTTGGCAGCAGGGAAGCAGCAATTAGCACTGCCACACTCCTCTATGACTGAATATTCAGACCTGTGTGGAGCTCTCTGAGCCAGATGACACCTCCATGGGCCACAGGCCAAGGATTATGGGCACTTTAGAAACTTGTGTCATAGTAACAAAGAATATTAGCCTCATTTTGTAAAGGGGGACAGTCAAGGGACACTGAGTGACATGCCGCTGCTCTCCATGCCTCTTGAAGGCACAGCTGGGAATGGGACCCAGATAGCCTGAATCCTGCCTTGAAATTTTAACCATGCCGCTTGCCTCTTTCCTTGACTCTCAGATGCATCATAACCTTTAGTTCAATATTAGTAGAATGAGTCTTATCTCATGGCAATGGCAAGCCTGCCATTTAAACCCTCTCTGCCTGATATGAACATCATGTTATCATTTTGTTAATAGTATTACTAGAAATGATTAAATGAGGGAGAGGGAAAGAACAGAATAATGCACATGCTAGATGGTTCACCAAGTATTTCTAGTGTGTAGAGCGGTGATCCTTTCCTCTGCTTTTTAGACTTACTGATCTGGCTTCTGCTGCCATTAGTCTGGACTGATTTCTCCAGTCACATCCATGATTCAGTGGACCAGATGGAGCAGTGCAAAAATCACTTCTTTGGGATGGGCCCAGAACATTTTTAGCTCAGCCGAGGCTGCGGGAATCGCAATTAACAGTGGCAAAAGCATTGCCGGAAGGGAGGTCTTTACTCCTAGAAACGCTCCACCAGTTAATTCATTTGAGCAAATTGTGCCATGCTCTGTTCTTGATTTTGCCAACTTGTCTCATGTATTTTTGTTGGTGCTTTTATTGTAGTGCTGCTCACTGCTTTGGATGCCAAGTTTGCCTGAATTCATTGTAACAAGGGGTTGCAGTAAGTAGCGCAGTTTGTGCTTGAGTCACTGGACTATGACTCAAGACATCCTGTGTACGGTTTCTGCCTTTGTTGCAGGCTCTGGATGTGCCCTGAGCAAGGAACTTAGGGTAAAACATTCAACAGTAACTAAGATCCATAAGTCCTATGTAAAAGCTCATTCCCAGCCAGTGATTATATGGACAGGAAAAGCTCTGAGACAGTTGGGGGGTGGGAACAGAGTAAAACTTGAATCCTGAGTGGTTTGACTTAATCTTTCAAAGCACAGGTCAATGGAAGATCACCATCTCCACAGCATGCTGAGCTACAGAGCAGGAAATTGAGCTTCACTGTGGAGGTGTGCTAGAGGCTAGCTTTGTATGTCTCCTATTGATAGATGCTTCTTGGATCAAGAATTTGATATTGCCCTTGTAAAGAAAAGGTTCACCCAGTGCCTCCACCTTACATCACTGCTTTATAGTGACTCTCCTTATTTCACATAAAACAGTGCCCTGTGGATTCTGTCAGTGCTTCTGTGCCTGAAGAGGTTCCCCTTCCACCTGCCCCCCACCTTTTGGAAGCTCAACTTGTTTTTTTGGCCCATCTTTCCTCTTAATTCTTGTCCTGGAGAAGCAGATCCAAGAAGAAGTGAGATCTGAGCTGTGCCTCCTAAAGCAAAGTGCTTCCTAGATGCCGATCATGGTTTTCTAAACATCTGACCTGTTTGGCTGGGAAATAAATGGTGACACATGTTGTTACTAGGGTATTCGGAGCTGAAGAAGCCAATGTCATGATTGCGTGGAGGCAGGGCATCCCTTCTCTGTTAAATGAAATCCGGATACGACAGCTTGTATCCACAGTAAGGCTTGGGCGTGGGTGGTACAAACAATGTCTACAAACAATGCTACCTGCAGGAAGGGATAAATATGATGCCACAACCACCTAACGGAGAGGAGTAATATGTACTAGACAGATCTGTTGGTTCCATATGGCTATGTAAACTAAAATGTGGTTTTTAGCAGACGAGATTAGTAGAATATACATTAGCAACCAGGGAATACTGCTGTCCTCAAAAAACCTATCAGCTGAGCTGACTTAATGGAAGCAATATTGTCACATCAGAGAGAGCCTACAGGCTAGGAGAAGGCAAATATCTTTGGAAAAATACTGACCTCAAAAGGCCTATTATTATAGAAAATCTGTTTTTTTTGCTAGAGAAGAAAATCCTAGATGGGTTGTGTTTCCCAGTTGTCTTCTCAGGATGGTGGATGCTAGTCCTGTTTTATGTCAGGAATAAATCTAAATGAGCATAGGATAGTTGCTTGTTTAGCAGTGCCCACCCAACAACATTATGATGCATGTTGTACTGGCTACTGGGGAATATTAGGTTTCAGAACAGCTTGAGATGTGTGTCTTGAAATAGATGAGTTGACATGAACTTTCCAGCAAAGCTTCCCTTAAGCTTTCCTCCTCTCACTTGTGATCTGAGTTACTGTCTACATATGGCCATATTGATCCCCCAGTTTGTGCTACTCTGGGGGAATTCATGAAAGTCAAGGGCAGGAGGAAGGGAAAATTAGAGCGTACTGACCAAAGTTCAACTCTTCTGAGTCTAAGTAAGGAGAAGATGACGTTTGATTTTTCAGGTGAGTGGTTCAGTAGAAAATGCAATACGACAGAGCAGCTTTGGAGCCAGATGGCCACATCCCAGAAGCTGATCTTCTGCTGACTATGAGTCTTCAGCTTCTATAAACAACATAGCTCAACCGCTGGGCAAGTGGAGGGGGTATGTAGCCAAGGAGTACGTGGGCTTAGGGCAGTGGGAAAGCCTGCCCAATGAGAGGCCTTAATTCTAGAATGAACACCATGTACCCAACTCAATGTCTGTGGTCCATAACATTTCTTACCAGGTTTGAGAAACACAGCTGGTAAATCTTTAAGAAAACGAACTCTGTCCAAGCAAATTTTTGTTCTCAGTCAACGCTGGAAAGCCAACTGAGGAGGGCCCGGAGCAAATCAGTCTTTAAACGTGTGTCAAACATTGAGCGGCCTTCTATTTTTACTCTAAAGTGAAGGGAGCTCTGTGTTTAGATCATTCATCTATCACATAGAAGACACAGAGGTGTAATTATGCAGCAGAGCTGAGAAACGGTGCCTGAAATATTGCCACCAAGAGGGTCAAATCCTACTCTTTTTCCATGTAAAAGAGCTGTCAACAATTCCTGGAAGGGAGAGAAGGGGACAAGGAGAAAAAGCTGCCCTTAATATATTTTGCATCAAGCTCTTAAGGAAATTCACCAGACCCTTGAAACCCTTCCTCTGGGGAGTGGGGCATTTCTCCACGTGGTTCTGTTGAAATGGTGGAGAAAACAGGATTTACCCTGTAGACTGAGCAACTGGGTCTAACCTGCTCTTCCTGGTTCCTAGGCAGGATGCTGTCCAGGACTTCCTTCACCAGAGGCTGGTCCAGGAAGCCCGTTGAAGGTTGGTCCCACGGTGCAGAACTCGTCGTAGTCAGCAGGCTGTGCAGTCTCAGGCTGAATTCATGGTTTTGCATGTTCTCTGTTGGGCAAAGAGTGACAGGGAAAAAAGCCTGCTTCTTTGCCTCACCTGACCACTCACGCAGGTCCCAGGATGCTGTCAGGGGGAGCAAGGGACGGATAATTCTGGGAAGTAGCACACACACATCTCCAACTGCTTCTCTATCCATGCTATACATGGAGATCCATCTATATGCAGATCCAGGAGCCACCATCTGGCCTGGGGTGGTTCAGGCTTTTCAGGATGTGTTCTGTAAAAGTGACCAGTGCTTTGCTTTTCTTATGAAATGCCAAGACATTTCTGCCCCCTCCACCCCACACCCCTAGCTACCATCACTCAGAGAACATGCAAGATTAATAGTCTACTGCTCATCCCAGCCACGGAGTCCATCGTTCCTCCCGGGCCAGCTCTGGAAATGGATTTTTCTGCTGACTATGAGCCTTTGGCCAGCTGACAATGGCTTTAAACTTTTTACATTGATAAAAGGTTAAGAGATACAGACGGACAGACAGAGAGACAGCATTTGTTTTGGGGCTCCCAAGAGCACTAACAGTAATAGCTTGCAATGGGGAAAAGGTCTCTGATTAAATTTAAAAGCAGCCAAGCTAATGAACTTGTATACTTAATTTAATTTGCGGAGAATTTAAGTAATTCACAGTAGAGTGTGCGTGTGTGTACTTGCATGCATGTGCATGAAATCATATGGATAGGTCTGATTTTTCAAAGGTGCTGGGCATTTGCTCTTTCCGTTGACTTCAGTCGACTTTAATTGGCACCTATCTCTTCTGAAAATGAAGCTGATGTTAAAACTGGGGCACAGGGTCAAACACTCAATTAAAATGAGGTGCGAACCTGATCCCTTATCTGGTGTACTTTCTTTGAAACACTGAGAGAGATTCACAACCGTCAGTGTACTTTTTTGGAGCCAAGTGGTCATAAATATACAATCATTTCTAGGAAGCTTTTAACCTTTTTATGAGTGTCAAATGAGAGGTTTGTTCATGTCATTAAGGGCTTTTGTAGTTGTGTAGAAAGCAATTTGGAAGGGTTTCTGGTTGCTTGTGCTGTACAAAGCTCCCTATAGAGAAGCCAACTGTTTATAGCACAGAGGTATCACTGGGAATGAGGCCTTTGTACAATGGGTGTGTGAGTGGAGTTTTCTTCTGTGCTCTGATACCTGAAGGTCAGTTAAAAGGCATTTAATTGCAGGAGAGTACCTATTGTCCCTTCATTGAGGCGAAAGGGGTGAAGGTGAAGGCTGGAAACTGGATTCTGTAACAGATCTTTTCTTTATCAACTCCTTCAGCACTTATGGTCACTGCATCTGTACCTCTCACATATTAATGAAATTATCCACGCAACAGCCCTGCGAGACACCATTATTATATCCATTTTACAAACTCGGAACTGAGGCAGAATGGCTTGCTCGAGCTCTCCCAAGGTTTATAATTCCTTGTCTGGGGAATCTGAAGCCCTAAACCCTCTTGCTAGAGCTGCAGTGTATATAGGGTTGGGATATATGATGTGCACAGCCATTTTAGATACACTTGGCCCTTTGTTAGGCTCAGAAACTGCTATATATTATTAAAGGGTAGAAAATTCTGCTTGTGGCCTTACTGGTATGTGGGGAGAGGCTTCTGACTTATTGGCTGACATCTTTAGTGATCATTCACAGAGGTCTGCAAAACTTTACACAAGTGGTTAAGTGAGTGAATCCCATTGAACCAGTGCCATGCTGAGAGGTTGGCATATGTGTGACCTGACAGGATTAGAGCCATTAGCTTGTCATTGTTTGTATTGTTGATCCTTGCTAGGCCTGGAGTAGCTCAGAAAGTACAAGAGGCACCTAACTTGGGGATCCCTGAGGACTGAACCGTACAAAACTCTGCTGAATACATCCAGGCATTCATGCCACTAGCAGCACCATAATGTCTGGACACCTCTCGGAGAATATGTCTTATTATCTCTTACTTCATAGCTACACATGCCTGGAAGTCCAGGCCACTGAGTCCAGTCCCTGCTTCATTTATCCTAGGATTCCCCCAGATCACCCCTTCAAACCATCACACTCAACTGCAAGGCACAAAACCAGCAACACCAAGAACACAATATAACCCATCACAGGTGTAAAGCACAGAAGATGAGGGCACTGTCTGCCTTTACAATGGCAGAGAAGGAATTGGTTAATACATACTACTCGACGATCTACTGAGGTCCCTTCCGACCCTAAAAATCAAATACAGGCAGTCCTCGACTTACAACGTTTTGAGTTGCAACGTTTCGCACTTATAACATTTATAAATTGACACCCTGTTTCAATGTTATGACATCAGTTTCGACTTTACAACACTTGATCCAATGCGACGCCACGCCAGCAAACAAGTTTGCTGCGTCGCTCATCTCCCTGGAGAACATTTGTCCAAACTTTCTTGGACACTTTCTTTAAGAAAGCAAACAGGACTCCAGAAAACCCTGCAGCCAAGACTCCTGAGAAGACTCCAGCCAAGAGCCCTTCAAAAGTCCAGGAAAGAAACATCAAAGAAGTCCTTCCAAATCAGTATGATTGCTATTTACAATCTAAATACATTAGTGTAGCTATATTAGTCATTTATAATTGATTGAGTACGAAATTCTGGGGTATTTTTGGTGAAAATAAGGTATCGGGCCTTGGTTCAGGAACCAATCCCCCATTTATAACATTGTTTCATATGAGAAAATTGGTTCCAAGTGACAACGCTTCGAGGAAAGTAAGTACAATTTCAACTAGGAAGGGCTTGCACGTATACTATCTCAGTTTGCTATGTGACGATTGATTTCTTTGGCCCTGGACTAAAAATGAATATCAAGTACTGGGGTTATTTGACCCTAGCAGTCTTTCCTGCCCAGAGCAAGGGGGCAGGACCTGATGATCTCATGAGGTCCCTTCCAGCCCTAAACTTCTGTGAATCTGTGACTTAAGACGTGGTTTTCAGGAACCAATTGTATCATAAGTCTGAGGACTGCCTGTACTCGGAAGGTCCTATGATGTGTTTGGTAGTATGTTTTATTGGATCAACTTTACAGTTAGGGAAGGTGTTAGAGAAGTTGCTGGCACAAAATGCCCTTCCTCGGGTCTGGGCTAGGGAGTTCTGGATCCTGCGAATCTGGGCTAGACCCGTTTTGTACCTGAAAGCTTATCTAACATCTCTCCCAACCATCAAGTTGGTCCCAATGGAAGTGATTACTAAACAAATCTTGCTTCGCGCATGTTTCCTCAACTGTCATGGCTATGGCTACAACACTCCTGCAGCCCTAGTACAACACAGAGGACCCTTGGAAGAGGAGGCACGCTACAGAGGAAGGCAGAAATCCCCACAGTCCTTGGCCGTTTGCCCTAAGAGAAAAATTCCTTCCTGAGTTCTCCCTCCCTCTTGGATGGATGCAGGCAGGAGCTGCCTAACAATGTTTGATTCCTCCAAGCATCTGATAGGGCACAGCCTATTCAGTCAGTAAAAACCGCACAGAAGTTTTTGTGCTGCTCCATGAAATGCTCATCAGGGCTGCTCCGCTGCCTTCTGCTTCTCGAGGAACGTAACATTAGCAGCTATAGATCTGTGAGGGGGCGCATGCGTGTGCGCACAAGCCGGGACTAGAGACAGAGAGAGAGAGGGGGAGAGAGAGAGAAAGGAATTGAAAAGAGATATACATCTCCAAGAAGTCTGTGTTAAAAGAAGACAGTAAGCTTGGAAGAATGATGGGTAAGATTAAAAAGCCCAGGGACTGAGCAGGAGGTGGGGGAAGATGAGAAACAGAAATGGGGAAAGCATCTAAGACAGACCAGGGGAAGAGCTGTGATAGCAGGGATGCTATTTATCAGGACATATTTGATGCTTGCAAAGGAAAAAAATGAAGCCCTAAAAACCTGGCGGTGCAAATGAAAGCAACCCCCAGGAGAGATGCTGTGGTCCTCCTTAGTATTATTTTTAGCTGTTTTGCTCATACAAGTGCAAGCGAGTTTCAGGGCCGAAGAAAATAATCAGAAGGTAGGATCTTAGTTGCTGGCAGGAGCCCCTCCTGGGGCTCCCAGCCGCACATAGGACAAGCCAACTCTAACCCTACTGCCGCTGCACTCTGCAAAACCTAATTTAAATGATGCTTGTGCTATGATGGGGAGGAGGGGCAGCGAGAGAGAGAGAGGCTAAGTGAGAGTCTTGAGACTTTCAAGAGCATAGCTGAGCTGAAGACATGTTTGATCTCATCAGAAGTTACGGCAGTTAAATCTAGCACAGGAAAGAGAGTTCAGGGGAGGGCTATATGGAACGGCGAGCCCTGTCTCTTTAAAGTTAGCGAGCCAGCTGTGTTCCTGCAGATACTTTTGGCCGCGACAACCAGCGCAAGCTGGAGCGGCAGGCCAGAACAGAGAGCAGGTGCCCTGGGAGGGGAGAGCTGCCGACTTGGAAATGAGATGTAAAAGAGGTTACGGGGTCTGGGGCTGACAGGATTTCAGCCCTGTTTACCAGAGGGTCAGAATTGCAGCAGTGAATGACAAGAGAAAGCCTGCATTGCCCATGGCAGGAGAACAGGCTGTGATGGCCCCAGCATGTGTGTGTATGGGGGGAGAGCGGGTTTCTGATAAAAAGCCAGACACATCAAACTCTGAGTCCGGAGAAGACCGAAACTCCCGTGGTCTTGGACATATAGCTGAGGGTAGTACATCCGGGAAGCACAGGGCTAGTTGAGAGAGCCCCAAGGTATTGCTTATTCCTGGAGCCTCGGCAGAATAGTTAACAATAAGGGTTACATTTTCAATGACACCTGAATGACTTAGGCTGTGGGCATGCAAGCAGGATTTCGCAGGAAAAAAAGCCACTTGCCATGAGACAGGGAAAAAACCCAAAGCTGCTACCCCAGAATGCAGCTGTAAATCTGGCCTAACCCAGGACATTTCAGCCCATTACAAACAGGGATAGCTTTTCACCGTTTATTTGCACACAACTGCCTCTCAGGTGTTGGCTCCAGAGTTTAGCATCGACTTGCCATATCTCCCAGCAATGCTCTTTACATAGCCATGGTCTTTGGTGCCTAGGTGCCATAGACAATCAGCGACTTAGGTGCTTTGGAAAAATGTACTTTATTATGCAGAATTTTTTTTTGGTTAATCTCTTCTTGTCTTGCCATAAGAAGTCGTGTTTTAGTAGGTGTACATTTTGACATCTTGGGGAAATTCTCCCTTCTAAAGAGATGGAACAATCTACAACAGGGGCAGGCAATTATTTTGGGCGGAGGGCCGCTTACTGAGTTTTGGTAAGCCATCGAGGGCCGCGTGGCAGGCAGCCAGGGACAGATAAATATTAATTTTCTAAATTTTTTAAGGGGCCCCGCAGGCCTGATAGACTGGCCTGGCGGGCCACATCTGGCTTGTGGGCTGCATTTTGCCCACCACCCCTGATCTACAACCTCTGATAATTAAGGGTATCTGGGGAGGCCACAATCCTTGCCCAGATAAGCTCAGACAAAACAGTCCTCCCTAGTGAAGCATGTTTCCGAACAGGCTGTTGACCTCAGGCTGTATGAGAAATGTGTGTAAACCAGGGGATACTCAATAATGTGACTATATGGCGGTGGTGATGATAATGTAAAAAAACACTTGTTATTAGACCAGTGGTAGGTGTGGTGGTTCAGGGTGGTTCTGGTTTCCATGTTTGGAGATCTAGGATTTTGCTGGTTGCAACAGTAAGTAAGTTTGTAATTGCTTTAATTTTATTCTCTGCTGGATATCGTGGGCCTTCTCCCACTGAAGTCAGTCAAAAAGTACCTGTCGACTCTGGCTAGACTAGGACCACGGGCTATGTTTAAAAACAAGTTAGTTAAATTGTGTTGGCTAGTTGTGGTCTGTTTGCCTTGTCTAGACATGCCTATTGATTTCAGTGAGGGCAGGATCTCCGACTGGGACATGTTCTCCTGTGAGACATGCATTTCACACCAAGCCACTAATTGATTCTCTACCTCCCTCCATTCTTGCTTGTGTTGCTTAAATTTTTGGACTATATCTGACTTGGATAATTGGAGTGACTCTTCTCTAAGTAGTTGGATGTCAAGGCATCTAATCTAACATACACATCAGTATTCTGATGATTGCACTTAGGAAGATGTTATTTTTATCCCAAGGTTAATAAAATGCCAGTATTTGCTAAGGAGAATTGGGGTCTTAAATATTTGGCTACTGTAACAACCCAGTGATATTGGTGGCTACTTTAACAGCTTTTCCTACCCATCCTTTTCATCTTGCACAAAGTAAGAGATATTGGGAGGAACAGTAGAGAGAGTTTGAACTGCTCATTTAACATTGCAATTTATATCCCAGACTTGCTAAACACCAATGAGATGGCTGCAAAGAAATGTTGCTTATGAAATTTCAAAGCCCCCCTAACTACACCGCCTTGTCGGATTAATTCATTTGACCTTTTATCTTGCCTGGCAGTCTAATGACTGTTAAATTATTCTATTTACATGAAACCTTTAACATTAAAAACATGCTTGAAGAAGAAGATCTTTGATTCCCAGGGGCAATATTTAAAGAAGGTGGTGAGAAAACAGCTATAATTACTGTACACATCTACTTTCCCCTCCTTCTGTAAGCAGATTGGCCATTTAACCCTCTACTCTGCTGTTGATTCCTCTTTCCCAGTGGTTGTTACATTTCTTCCATCAAATGCATTATGATTAATTTTTCCCGTTGGACTTGTATTAGATTCCAGAGCAGAAAAGCTCTGTACAATAGAGGGGGCCCCTGACTGGGTCTATAACCCCCAGAACTTTGCACTTGGATCCCAACTTTTGAAATGTATGGACCCACATGAAAAGATGAATAACTTTTCCTGTTTTCCACCAACTTATTTTTTTTTAAAAAGAAACTGAGAACAAATGTTTTGCAGCTTTACGAAGAGTTTGAACAAAGTTTCACTTTATATTCCAGTTGGAGTACTAGATTGGACGTGGAAATGCTGTGATATGACAAAGCATACTGTTCTCCAAATGATGGCTGTTAGAATGGATGCAGCAACCTCCTGACACAGAGGGAGGGATGCAAAAGTCTCCCAGGCCAAAAGCTAAGTTAGTCTTCCCAGAGAAGACTGCCACAGGGTAGGAGTAAATCTCTGGTGGCAGAGAACCCATGACAAAGCTCTTATGCCATCCCTTGTTTCCTGTGGCT
This sequence comes from Alligator sinensis, assembly GCF_000455745.1. Classification (NCBI taxonomy): domain Eukaryota; kingdom Metazoa; phylum Chordata; order Crocodylia; family Alligatoridae; genus Alligator; species Alligator sinensis. Next base: position 534,368 of record NW_005842618.1, on the reverse strand, counting down.
GGGTTATCATGGGGAAGGGGTCTTGGCTAGGATGCTCTGGGCCATGCTGATCTTAGGTTGTGCTGTCTGCTGCTTTTGAATGCACCTGGTCTTAGGGTAAAATAGATGTCAGGCTCTGAGTGGGACAGAGTGACCAACAGTCCATAGAGAAGCTCCAGGATCAAGAGAGTAGCTCAAGTGAGGCTTGGGCCACCGCAGCAAACACCAACGCTTTTGCTACCAAGAACCTGAGAGAGGCAGTAGAATGTGATTTTTGGGAATTAATGATGAGACAATTTGGGTAATCTTGAGGACATGTTCTTCAGAGGCAGGTAGGCCAAGCTCATCACTTGCTGGAAGACAGCTGGCTTCAGTTCACCTCCAAGTCCAATATGAGCCACAGTCCTTGACTGTGTGCGCCAAGCTGTTAGTGATAACATTCATCATTAATTTGGAATTGATTTTTAGAACATTTGTAAAGCACTGCCTTGAAGTGAATTTTAAAAGCTAGCTATGTAGCATTTCACTTAATAGGACAGGAAAATTATGGAGGAAAATATACAACTTGGAGAGGCAGAATGACCAGAAGGCGTTTAGCAAGTTCTAATTTTGGAAAAAAAAGTAATGAAAAAGTAATTTTGATTCAAAGCTTCAAACTTCATCCTTCCACTTTGTTTTCCCCACTACAATTTGGCCAATGCGGCTAGTCTTGAAAAGTCCTAATTTTCCCATGTTTTGCTATTCCAAGTAAAATAGGTTTCTGAAGGGCACATCATTCTTTCCCATTCTTTTAATTAAAAAAAAAAAATTTTTTATGGTTTTGAAAATGATATGCAAACCAACACTTGTTCTGCTCAGTCACCCACAATTAGATTTTCCAAATGGTTCAGCATGTTTTGTGCATGTCGAGACCTTGAAATTCAAGCCGTACGCTTCACAGTAGAAGCTGCTGGATCGTGCCTAGTTCTGGGTCGTGGTGCTTCATCTCTGCCTGCACAAGACCTATTTTGTAGTAAAGGCGAAACATGGTGAAGTCTGTGCTGCAAGTTTATTGAAGAAAGCAACTTTCTGAGATGCCGCCACTGTAGCTACATAAACATAGTGATGTGGACAGCACATGTTAAATATTGATATACAGAACACACGTGATAAGAATTCAAAAGATAGGGCTGAGATGCGATCTGAGGATGCTCAGGTAAGAAGCAGCTATTTTTGTCAGCAAATCCTCAAATCCTGCTGGGATCTTTTGGTCTCTGTGTAACCTTATTGTTTCAATTTAACACAGGTAGCTCTTACAAACTCTCAAAAATGTCTGTCTCTGCACGTCAATGGTATACAGTAGGTTTTTGACAAATAAACAGTTTTTGTCCATCTTGGACTTTTTTCTGGTTTTGATGTCTTCAGCAGCAGCCTGTGATTTAGGGTGCCTCGATTTTTGGGTGCTTGGTTTGGGGTGTGTTTGTAAGGGGCTGATTTTCACGGCTGAGTGCGCAGCACTTTCTGAAAATCAGGACCTTCTAAGGCACCTCAACTGGAGCACTTCAGACATCTTTAGCTAAGTTTTAAACGTTGGCCTATCTGATATAATAATCCTGCCAGTTCTCCAGAGGAGTTTTCCGATGTAGATGGAACCTGTTAAAAAAAAGAATATTAAAAAATCCTTTAACACCAGTTAAGACTCCTCAGGCTTTTTCTTTTAGCATAAAGAAGAAGAAAAATCATTAACCTTTTTTCCTTTGCTGGTTACCTTTTGAGGTGCGCTTGCCAACTTTCTAATGAGCAATGATGAAGGCAGATAGCAGTCGAAGTGGGAAAGAAGCACATTGCATCATTTGTGAAGCCAGTGATGTTTCAGTATTTGGTGGGGTGGGGAGGAAAGGGGAGCAAGAAGGATAGGATAATATGAAAGGACAGGTTATGGAAACAGAGGCAAGCATCAGAAAATGTGTGCGCGTAGAAGGGGGAGGGGGTAACAGGTATGAAGACCAGCTTTCTGTGAATTTGATTTTGTAATGTTTATTTGGATCTATAGAGCTTAACTGGTGATTGTGTCTGTGTTCATTATATTACAAGTATTACAGGTTTGTATTGCATCTTGTTTTACAAGTTCATGTTTTGGATACATGTTGCTGAACAGCAGAGAAATGAAGATAACTATTTTTTTTTTTTTTTTTTTTTAGAGAAAAATGCTACCATATTAGCAGAGGCATAACAATGCAGCTGGGGGTCCAGGGCAGCAGTGACACAGGGGGGCAGTGGTGGCTTCTGGCTTCCCCCTGCCTCAAATTGAGGCCCACAGTGGCTGCCCAGGGTGCCCCCCCTAGTTATATTATTGATTCCAAAACATTAGAGGGCCATGGGATTCGAATGAGGTATCATTTTCTGTTTTTAAAATGAATTTGCAACAGGGTAAGTTGGGGAGAAGGGAACCAGAACAAGGCCTTAGAGGCTTATTCTGACATTGAGCTGTTGTATAAACCCGAATGTTTCCTCCTGGAAGACTTCAGAGTCCCAAGTCCCTTTCCCTAAAATGAAGGCTGTGATGAAAAGGGTTTTTTTAAACTAAGATCCAGTAGAGCTCTTCCTAAATGACATATTTTAACATTCTCAACTAAATATACCAAGGGATTCATTTGACCAAGACTTCGAGTTATAGCATGACCTGGGTGGAATCTGACACGTTAAAGCAGTGTTCACTTGTGCTTGATTCTGATGGACATTTTAATTCCGTGAGAGCTCTCTGGGGAAACATGGGTCCCTCTTGGCATTACTAGAGTGTTTTCAAATGCACCAGCACCAGCCAATCCTGCTTTAAGTATGTGATGTGGCTGCTCTGGAAAGGGTTGAAAGTGCTATAAACTTGCAGCCCAACCTGCGTGAGCTGCTGTAGGTCGAAGACCTTGATGACTTGTTTGTTTCTGATGACTTCTGTTGAATTGCCATGGCATCATGTAAATCCCCGTGGATTGATAATCTAGAGCTGCAGTAAACTTGATGCCAATGTTTGTTACGCAGTGCTCTCCCCTCTGGAATTGTAATTTGTTAATGAAGAACATTTTCTTTAAAAAAAAAAAAAAAAAAAAATCCCTTGTTTGAATGATGGGCTTTATAAATGGTATGTGACGTTAGTTTACAATTCTAGAACGTGACAGTATTTCTTGATGCACAAAATATGCCTGTTTATGGGAGCAGTCTGATTGTCTTTCCTAGCCACATCACCCAAGTTCCTGGAGAAGTTGCATTTGGGTTCAAGAGGGTAGCCCTTTTCCTAGGGTCCACTCAGATCTTGGCTGTCAAGAGCTCCTTTGCATTTGTCCTATGGAAGCAAGTCCAGTCAGATCTGGGCTGATGCTCCCAACTCATTGAACTAGTCAGCGAGCATCGTCTTCTCCTTTGCTCCTCAAAGGGTACAGCTCTGTTCCATCTTCCTACTAGAAGCTCCTTATCTTTTAAACTGTGGATATCATGTTTTGTCTGTGTAGGCCTTGGAACAGAGATCTGTAGCCAACCCCAGAACATCTATTGCATTAGGCATACAAGGGGCAAAGGCAATATGCACTAATCAACATTTAATTTTACACACACACACACACACACACACACACTGGAGATGGAGAACTCTCCAGGGACCTGACTTGTTTTCCCCATAATCCCCACCTCCTTGGGCCTGGAGTCTGTTGGCTTCCCCAGGGATCCTAACAGTGTCACTCTGCCATCATGAAGTCCTCTACTTTCCAGGTGGCTTCTTCCAAGCTGGCCACCCGGTGATGATACACCTGTCTCTGGCCTTTTGCTGGGAGGATAGCGTAGAACTGCTCTAACATTACCAGTCGCACAATCTCTGCTGCTTACTGGGAGTCTGGGTTTAGCTAGTGGGTGCACAAGTCTTTTAACTTCTTGGCTATGGCCTGTGGTCAGATACTTAGGTCCCAGGTCTCCAACCAAAACTTTCAGCGATAGGCCTCCTCCATAATACCCAACTGGTCCAGGATGGCTGCTTTGAGGGTCCCGTAATCCCAGGCCATGTCTGCTCCCAGGGCCTGCTAAGTGCCCTGTGCCAGTTAATGGAGGGGTCACCCTCAGCCCACGTGTCCTGTGGCCACTGATAGGTCTCTGCCACCTGCTCAAAAGTTGCAAGAACTGGTCAGCCCCTCCAGCCATTTTTTTTCAGGGCTCCTGCCTCCATTACTGGAGTTGGCTTTGGAAGGCATGAATTCTCCACAAAGTGAAGCGAGTTGTTGCTGTTTGCAGCTTTGTTTCCTTGGGTCAAACTTGTCCCCACAGGAGACAACGGAGGCATCTAACTTGAGGATCCTTGAGGACTGAACCCTACTAAACTCTGTTGAATCCATCCAGGCATTAGTGCCACAAGTAGCACCACGATGTCTGAAGACCTCTATGACGGCAAGTTGAATTATCCCTTATTACAGACACCCTTGTAGCCATGTAGGTCTGGAAGGGGCCTCCTGGGCCACTGAGTCCAGCCCCTGTCTTTGTGAGTAATCATTCTTCTAAGGATTCCCCCAGATCACCCCTTCAAACCCTCACATGCAACTGGAAGGCACAAAGCCAGCAATACCAAAAAACACTATATAACCTATCACAGGTGAAAAGCACAGGAGATGAGAGTACTGTCTGGCTTTGCAAATGACAGAAGAAATTGGTTAAAGCTCCAGATGTTTCACGCTTTCTGAAATGCAGGGTAATTCAAGGGACCAACATTTTAAGAATCTGGAATTGTTAGCTATTTAAGAAAATTATATCCTGCTAGTGAAAACCTTTCCATGATTTCTCATGACATTTATAAAACTTCTAGCATATCCTATATCTAGTGTACTCTAGTGATAGATGCTTTTTAAAAAAAATATAGCAAAGAAAGAGTTGAAAGTGCAAAGTGAATCTTGTAGACTGTTCATCATCAGTCCCCTAAAATAGTACCAGTTAGCAATATTCACCTGTCACTTTGAAATGTATCCTTGTTCCCAAGCAAGTGTCTTTTGGCAATATAACTAGTTCCTAGGTGAGATTTTGTCTGTAGATAGAGGTGCCTTTTGATGACGTAAAGAATAAGTATTACAAGACAGGTGAATTTGTTTGGTCTGATTTAGAAATTCCCCTTGAGACTCATCTAAAGTCGAATCAAGCCTATTTGTATGTTCAGTAAAGCTTATGGAGGAGTAAATTTTGCCCAACGCCTCACTACTTCCTCTGAAATATCTTGCCTAGAGTAGATCTCAGGTGGGACTGATATGCAGAATCGGGGTATCTGACTTCAAAGGTGTGTATCCCTGCACATTGTAGATTATTCTCTGTCTCCAGCTGGGAGTTAGAAGGTGAGGCAAGGTCAAAGACAGAAAAAAAAGGTTATATCTTGTAACTTCAGAGCTTTGGTTCTGTTGCAACCCCTGTGCAGTCTATGGGAATAGGGAAAGTTTCTCAGTCCCTTCAACGATTTTATGTTGGCAAGTGCACTCAGGTTCAGTGGTGAACAGGGAAGTTTTGGCCAGACTTCTTCTCCTCATCTCCCCTTATTTTTATCGGTTCTGCTTTAGTGGGGGTCAACAGGAGTTTAAAGTGATGGTGCCCGAACCCTAAGAGAAACAGGTGATGGACACACAAAAGATTGGACTTCCCTTGAGAATGCCTTAGCAGCCTAGCTTGGCAGAGCTGTGATGACCAGCTGTCTCAAATCAGCATCAAATTTTGTGTTATTATCAAGTCTTTGCAGGAGCTGAGTTCCTCAGTATTTTGCGATCAACACGTAATAACCTGTTGTCATTAAAAGTCCTAGCAAATGCTACACATCTCCAAGTATGCTACTCTTGAACAGCAGCTTTCTGAAAACACCTGTGCAAGGTGGAAAGGCAATTAAAAATGTCAGTCAGGATATCTAAAGTCCTTTGACACTAGTTCATTCTCATCCTTTTTGGGGATCATTATTTTTAATTGTTCTGTATTCATTTACTTTTATGTGTCTCAAATCCAACTGGCTACATGCCTGATCATAAAACAAATCAAGCATCCCCCTTGCTGCAGTTGCATTTTCCCCCTTTTTATTTCCATTTTTGCCAAGTCAACAAATTGTGCTAGCTCGTGCTTCAGTCACTTGATCTCTCTAGGCCATTTGCCATAAATGGAATAAAAAGCTGAAGACGTATAAGGTTAAGCAGTAGCCTCTTGTCTGTGTGCATGCGCATCACCAGTGCCATGCATATTTGTAGTATCATACAGGTGTCTACAGTAAGTAGACAAGGTAAATTCAGATCACAGGGGATGCCCTTTGATTTTCTGATGTTTCGGGGATCTTCAAGAGCCAGGTTCTCCCCACTTCCAAAGGGATTTCTTTTAATGACTACAAGAGTCTAAATGGACACCAGAAAGGAGCTGTTATACTGCTCACATCTTATTGCAATGGGTGTCAGACAGGAACCTAGCTAACACAGATGAAACAAAGATCCAAAGTAGGGTGTTAGGACTATTGTAAACACTTTCTGTTCATCTTTCTTTCTTATTTCTCCACTCCCTTTTCAAGCATAATAAGCCCTAGTGAAAGTCTGAATGGGAATAATCCATCCCATTATGTATTTTGTCTCCTGTTATTTAGTTATACTAGGCATGTCTACACGTGCACTTTAATGTGCAGTATTCTATTTTACTGGGCATTACAGCATCATATAAAAGTGCAATTATGCTTATACGCAGTAAAATAGGCTGCTGTGCATTAAGCATCACTTAAAAACTGTGCACTTTGGGTACTGCACATTAGGGCAACTTAATGCACGTTTATTTAGTACCTCACAGTGGAGGTACTAAATTTAATGCACATTAGGAAAAGCATATTAATGCATATGTAGACATGCCTACTGTGTACAATGCCTGGAGGCCTCTCCCACCAGGGATCAGGTCCCTGTCTGCCCGGCACTGTCCTACCAGATAACAAATAGATGGAAATGGTCTTGGTGAATGAATACTTGAAATAGGACTGCAAATGTACCTGGGTTAATCCTTTGGAGCTCAAACGGGTAAAAGATGCTCTTTACATAAGGATGGTGAGAAGCTGCTGTAGTGTTTTAGAAATCAATTGAATTGCACCAGGGATACTTCTGGCCCAGGGTCACAGACAGCTGCATATTTTATGTTCTTCAAGCTTGAACTCTTGTGTTGTTTCTTCTGACTGTGAATGCAGATGCTAGCTAGACTGGGCAAGCAGGGCCTAGCTAACACCTCGGCCATTCTTCTCTTATATGTTACCCTGGTTCACCCTGGGCTGTGAATGAACTGTGAGGATTTTTTTCCGTGACACACTTGTAAACTCAAAACGAAACTGGCATTTCACATAAGGGCTCTAAATGGATAAACCTCACTCTTATTTTTATGGAAACCTTCCAGTTTCCTGCATTCAAAGCCATTGTTGAATGATAGTATTTTCTCTCCAAAGTACATATTTTCACGTATTACTTCAATTATTTTGCCTTCCTCTGCAATTTACTTTCATATTTTATCCTATAATGGGCTTGCTGTTCCCACAGATCTTTTCATCTCTTAGAATAATGATAATAATAATAAAAAATATTCTTCTTGGTGCTTTCCACATGCATCTGATCATTTCCTTTGCCTTCTTAATAGCGTTAGAGATGATCAAAGGGAGTGTTTTGACATCTTTTTCTTTTAGCAACCCGAGGAGAATTGCCAGGTTTATCTCCATCATTTTTAAAATTGTGGCAACCTCATCATGCACTCTGTCACTAAGAGCTAACTAGTATTGCTGGAACCTGCACAGTTTGTGAGAGTCATCTTTAATGAGTGCTGCATGTAGAGACAGGTTATCTCCTAAAGGTTATAAGTAAGAGATGAATATTCAGAAGTACACACAATTTAACACTTGTTTACAGCACTGTTACTGTATTCATCTCTGGCATAGCCATTGTTCATGCTAAATCACTATAAAAAACAAACAACCCCCCCCCCCCCCCACTGCAAAATAACCCCCCAAACAAACCAACCCAGTCATAATATAGCTCTCTTAAAATAAATTATTTGTTGAAGAATAGGATTCACCCATGAGAGAATAGGCAGACAAGGTTCTGTGGGTAAATCTGATATCTTTTATTAGACCAACTCAAATAGTTGGAAAAATTCTTCGTAGCAATCTTTCAGGCACAAACACCCTTTGTCAGGCTGAGGAAGTGTCTCCAGATGGTCTATGTTCCTCCTGGATGGAGTGGTAAAGCATCCGGAGGCTAGTACCTATGCAAGAAAGCCAGTCAGTTAAAGTTTAAATTGAGGTGGTCAGTATGTGAGAGACAGGTTGGCAAGGTCGGGGTATGGGGTATGAATGTAGTTGTAGTCAACGGATGAGAGACAGGAGGGTGGGGGGGGCAAGGGAATGAGAATAGCTGGTAAAAAGTAGAGGGTTTACCTGGCGAGTCAGATGTTAGGCAGGTTATAATGTGTCATAAATCCAGTGCTGATATTTAGTCCAGGATTTTTTGTATCCAGTAGATTAATGACATGAAGTTCATAGTCTTGTCTGTGAAAGGTATTTTGTAAATTCCCATGAGGAAATCCCATTCCACGTGGTACATTCATTCCACTCTGTATTCAGTCTCGCCTGTAAGATTGTGCTAAGATAGGGGAATATGGGTGGATGTTTAAACACAGCTTACTTTAACACTTGATCACTGTAGTGCTGATACTTCCTCAGTCTTGCTCTAGGGTGCACGTAAGGCATGACATACAGCCCAACAGCAATGTAGCTTACAATTTGAGCTTAAAATTGTGAAAAGAATAACCAAGGGTAAAACTAAACCAGTGTAAGCCACATATGTATGGCATGTCTACAGCCAATTGGGTGTAGCCATTTGCTCAAAGTAAATTGGCTATTTCCTGCTTCCCCTGCCCCCTTGTGTCCTGTCTAATGTGTGCAGCTACCCTGGGATAGCTACAGGGTCTGCTCTGGATCCAGGTATACAAAACAGAGGTATGTTATACCACTGCTAGCCTGTAATTTATACCAGGATTGTTAGACGCTGAGCTTACTCAGTGGACCATGTGGAAGATGAGTAAACTGGATGAAAAGAATTGTAACTTATGTGCATTTCTGATTCTTCTGTGTACTGAGAAATAAAATGGGGAGGAGAGATCAAATTAGTCAAAATAAGCTTCCTGGTAGCAGAACACCCCCCCTCCCCCCTTCCCAAAATAGAATCATAGAAAATGAGGGTTGGAAGGGACCTCAGGTGGTCATCTAGTCCAACCATCTGCTCAAATCAAGACCATCCCAGCCAAGGCTTTGTTGAGAGAGGCCTTAAAACCTCCAATTCCACAACCTCTCTGGGGAACTTATTTCAATGCCTCACCACCCTCCTAGTGTGAAAGTTTTTCCTAATATCCAACCTAAACCTCCCTTGCTGTAACTTGAAACCATTGCTTCTTGTTCTGTCATCTGCCACCACTGAAAGCAGTCCAGCTCCATTCTCTTTGGATCCCCACTTCAGGTAGTTAAAGGCTCAAATCCCCTCTCAGTCTTCTCTTCTCCAGACTAAATAAGCCCAGTTCCCTCACAAGTCATGTGCTTCAGCCCCTTAACCATTTTTGCTGCCCTTTGCTGAACTCTTTTGAACTTGTTCGCATCCTTTCTATAGTGGGGGTCCCAAAACTGGACACAGTACTCCAGATGTGGCCTCACCAGTGCAAAATAGAGGAGAATAATTACTTCCCTTGATCTGTTGGCAATGCTCCTACTAATGCAGCCCAAGAAGCTCTTAGCCTTGGCAACAAGGGCACACTGTTCACTCATATCCAGCTTATTGTACACTGTACCCCTCTCAGGTCCTTTTCTGCAGAGATGCTGCTTAGCCAGTTGGTCCCAAGCCTGTAGCGGTACATAGGATTCTTCTGTCCTAAGTGCAGGACTTTGAACTTGTCCTAGTTGAACGTCATGAGATTTATTTTGCTTCAATCCTCCAATTTCTCAAGGTCGTTCTGAATCCTAGCCCTACCCTCCAGCATATCTACTGCTCCCCCCAGCCTGGTGTCATCTGTGAACTTGCTGAGTGTGCACTACATCCCATCTTCCAGGTCATTGATGAAGACATTAAACAAAACCAGCCCCAGGACCGACCTCTGGGTCGCTTCACTTGGTACCGGCTGCCAACTAGACCCTGAACCTTTGATCACTACCTGTTGAGCCCAACGATCCAGCCAGTTTTCTGTCCACCTTACAGTCCATTCATTCAACCGTTATTTCCTTAGGTTAGAAATTCAACCTGGTGCATCTACTTCGGAGAGTGTAATGTGCTCATAGAAAAATAACAGGCAACTCTCCTGAAACCTGGGAAAAGTTTTCAGATCATAAGTTATACATCAACTTCATTAGTCGAAATGTCACAGAACAAAGTGCTACTCTCCAGGCTCTTCCCTCTCTCTTTGTATCATCTTCCTTTTTTGTTTGCCATTATTTTTGTTTGTTAGTTGGTGCCATAAATGCTGCTATAAATTGGCAGAGTTTTGTCAAGCGTGCATCTTTAATGTGCCCTGATCAACATGTAAATATATCTTAGCTCTGACCTCACTACTTACCATTTATATTTTGATGATGCCTGGGTCCAGCAGGTTTGTGGAGCTATGCTGGTTTGACTGACTGATTATCTGATCCATGATGCCTATTTTGTGAGTGAGAAAATACTTGTGGTATTAATAAAAGGAAGCACTGAGCTGAAGCATATGTATATATGTTTTTAAAATCTCTATTTTTTCCCCCTCTGTTGTGTACTTGAAATTTTAAAAGCTGCCAAGACTTTTCCCCCATTTGTACTGCTAAATTTACTTTTCACAGCCTCCAAGAGCCTGTGCCTGCAAGTATTTATGAATGACAACCACTGTCTGATCAGGCTGCCTTAAGCCAATGGTGCTCAACCTCTGACCCCTGAGCCAGATCTGATCAGTGGTGCCATGTCATCTGGGTATCGGAGCTCCCCAGGGGTTTGAAAATGTGGTAGCAGGGGAGCAGTGGTGGCATTAATTGCTGCTCCCATGTTGCCTGAAGGCTGGATGACATGGCCCTGCCCAAGCATGTGGGTCAGGATCTGTGGCCACATCTGGATGCGTGGGGTCAGACTTGCATGCAGGATCACACCTGAAGATGGACCCCATGCACTGATCCCGCACAGGCTTCCTTCTGCGGCCTGATCCCATGCCACTCATTCGGCCCAGGGGGCCAGAAGTTTGGGTACCGCTGATGTCAGCAGAACCACTGCCCAATTCCCTTCTCTTGTCAGTGGCTTCTACTTATTTTGAGTGAAGTCTTCAATAGTGTCCCAAGAACTAAGGAATCCAAATCCTGCTGATGTTCAGTAAGACACAGAACATGTCAAACCCATCTCAGAGCAAGCTAAAAACAGGTGTATAGATGCTGAAAAATGTACTGTAGCCACCAGCAGAGCTGTCCTGGGCTGTGTCAAGAAACACCCCCAAAACTTGGAGGGCTGTTGCTGCGCCAAACTGTGGCTACATCAGGTTGTAATATGTCTGGTGTGCATGATGCAAGGGCGAGCAAGCAGGTAGGTTTTTCATGGGCATGGTCAAAGACAGTTTATTTAAGACTTTAGTGACAAGGCATCTCCGCATTATTTGGCTTTCCAGAAGTTCCAGAATACCTACCTTCCGGCCACTTATGAATCTCACTATATGTTAAGGTATCTAAATACCTTTAAAAACCTGGTCCTTGGAAGCCTAAATCTCAATGAAAGTATATAGGAATTAGGCTTTTAAATCACTCATTATAATAAGATTGAGGCTCCTAAATCATGTAGAGGCTTTGTCCTTCTGTGTTTTTATTTCTGTTTCCCTAGGCCTTTTATGGCAGCAAATTCTCTCCCTCTCTTTTGCTCTCTGTGAATTTTGTTTTCTTTTCACTAGAGGTGCTAATTAATTTTTTCTCGCAGCAGTAAGTGCTTCAGTGCTTTGCAAGGCCGAGGCATTCACTCCTCCTTTGTACTTTTTTTTTCAATCAAATATTTATTCTAATTGTTGCTGCTTTCTTCCACACCCCTAACTTGAGTGCACTAGAAAGTCTATTTTAGTTTTGACTCTCTCTCTTTCCTCCAGAGCTTCACTGTTAATTCCAGAAACCTCATTTGGATTGGGAACGTATCTCCCCCGAGTGTAAATATCTTCGTTTCTATACAGTATAGCAGTCTTGTACTCTATGACGCTAGCTCTGTTTTCTAATGGTACATATTCTTTTGATAATTATCCGTATTGCCTCTGTATTGAACACTGTTTTCCTTAACAGACTAGAATGGACTCGTACAGATTTATACGTATTTTTACTGCTGCAAATGAGAGAGGGGCATTTCTAAATCTTAACACCCTTGGCGAACAGGGGTCAGTTTAGAAAAAAAAGTCTCCTGAAACCCCTGAGTTTTTATCACAGTTTAGATAAGGGATCGTCTTATCCAAACGACCCTAACAACGCTGTAACCAGAACTATCACATGCCTTAAATCATCTCTCCATTTTACTTGTGTGTGTTGTTCTGCTTTTTTGGTCAGAAAGACAGAGAAATGCATTAACGTTAGGTCTTCACCCTGATCTTGCCAGACGTGACAGATTGTCCTTGAGCTCTCTGACTTTTCCTTAAATCTCATCTTAATCCTTATCGCAGAAGTGTTCTCAGGAAGACAGTTGCCTCAGAAAATGAGTGTTCAAAAGGTCTGGGAGGGAAGGCCGGTGTGGATTTTTAGCAAGGGACCTGGGAGACTCTCTTGCAGCTGAACTGGGAAATGTAGCCGCTGTCTGAAAGGAATCCCACCCCATCCTACCTCCTTACTGTAGGAAACCTTCTCGGACACCTCCATTCTCAGAAACGTTTTTTGTTGGGCTGTCAACTTCTATCTGCCAAGCACTTTCAGCCCCTTAACGGTTTATTGGTCCAGATGTTGACACTGTAGCTTCCAGAGGAAAGGAAATATGATTTATTGAGTTTTAACATACAGTTACGCTGATGTTAGTCCAGACAGACTCCACCAGTCAGTGGTGTGACTCCAGCGTCGCATGTGTGTACCGAAGGCAAGATCATTATTTTTTTTACTTCGCAGTCTCTTTAAAGAATGCAAGTGTCATGTCCCACGTTTAATTGTGTGCTTGTAATATCCTTGGCCATCTGAGACGTACTATGAAAGGGATTTTTTTTGAAAATGCTCCACAGCACCTGTCACTTGATCCTGCCAGGGCTCCGCAAAAATATTTTTGGGTGATCCATTTTTGAATTGAAACGAATCTGACGTTGAACTGGCCACACACTGGATTTAAAACCTGAGCCCCTTTGAGAAAAGTTATGCCTTCCTTGCTTGAGCAGACACCAGAGGGCACTGTGTGACATGCCGGGAAAGAGGTTGAGTTCTGTTCTTAACACAAGCAGGATTTGCTTGGTTACGGTGCGGGAAGTAGCCGTGCTAACACGCAGAACTAACAGCCCTGGAGGGCAAATTGTCAGGGTGTTGTGATTGTTACATCGTCACCATTGCTCTCTGAACCACTCTCCTGACCGTTGTTGCTGCGCATACAAAACACAAAACACAGCATCCTTCAGTACAGCACGTCCTCTAAATGGCTGCATCAGGAACCTGTTACATGAGAGAGGCAATAGTTATAACATCCACTGTGCATTGGATGGAGAGCATACTGAATATGGCGACTGGTCTGAAATTATTCATAATGCGGTCTACTCAGAATGGAGATGCTGGGGTTACTGGGAGAGACATCCCTTGGAGGATATCATACTAACAAAATTACTGATGTGCCCTCACTGCTGTTCATTTTTGCACGCCAGCTTCTTTGTGGCTTTGCCAGTAGCGTGGCTGTAGTGCACGAGGTATCAAAGCCTGACCTGCTTTTCTTGCAGGATTTGGACGGGAACAATGAAGGTGCATTGCTGCCATGCATTTGGCATCAAGCACGCATGTTCTCTTTGGGTACTTCGTGTGGATGCTGTGTCCAGCTGTCTGAAACTTGCTATTATCAGCACAGAAGCATCTTTCGAAGTGCCCTTTCAAGCTACGTTACCATCTCAGCCTTGGATCTAATAAAGAGGGATATGATGGGGGTGTATTCGTTTTCAGATACTTCCCCCTGAGGTTGACCCGAGAGCACCTCTTAACGCAAAGCTTTATTTGTATAGTTGGCGCTAAAGAAGAGCATTGGAATGTGTGGGTGGTTGGAAAGATTCCCGGCTTAAACGAAAGGCAGAAAGCACTAATAGGTTTGCTTTTGTTAAGAAAAATGTTAGTTTACTTAAAATTATGCTTTCTTGGAGCTTGGTAGAAAACCAGCGGAAAAGAGAGAGCCGAAGGAACCATTTCAATGATCATGTATGAGGTTTGCAGAGACACTGTCCTTTCTTCCAAAAGATGCATTAAATACTTTGGCTTGGGGTAGGGACCATGGTCCTCATCACCAGCAGTGTTGGACCCTTCTGGGATTTAGTTCCCATTACGTGGTGTTGGTTGGAATGGGTGCTTATAGTTGAATAGAAGGAAGACGGGATGGTTTAGTGCAGGGGCGGGTAATTATTTTGGGCGGAGGGCCACTTACTGAGTTTTGGGAAGCCATTGAGGGTCACATGACAGGCAGCCAGGGCAGATAAGTATTAATTTTCTAAATTTTTTAGGGGCCCCGTGGACGGATAGAATGGCCTGGCAGGCCACATCTGGCCCATGGGCTGCATTTTGCCCGCCCCTGGTTTAGTGGCTGGATTTAGGACACTTCTATTCAGTTCCTAACTGTGATATAAGCTTACCCTTTGACTCTGGGGAAGTTGCTTCATTTTATCATGTGCCTCACTTCCCTCTAAAACGTGGTCAGTGCAGCTCTCTTTCATCGGGATGTTGCGAGTATAAATGAACTAACGTCTGTGAGGCACTCAGATGCTATGGCTGTAGCATCCCTATCTAGTTAGCTGGCTCCAATACAATCAGTAGGTCTTCTGCTCCCCTTATTAGCTAGTGTAACTCAGTTGACATCTGCAGAGGTATTCAGACCTGACTTATAACAGTGCAAGTCAGGAAAGAAGATCAGTCCCCACTGCATTCATACTTAAGAAAAATGGTGCTCTGTGCCCAGTTCTTGCTCCGAACTTCATGGCCGAGATGCATCTCTCTGAGGAGCCCAAAATGAAACATGCCACCTTGGAAGAGCATGGATAGCTGTGACCTTTGTGTGGGGTTTGGATTCAGATCCCATTGTGGAAGAGTCACTACCTTGACACTTCCCTCCTTTATTCCATCTGTTAAATGCCTTGCCTGTAGGTGGAGTAACTATTATAAAAGTAAGCATATTTTTCAGCCCAGGGTTATGCTAATGTAATAGGCAGTGCTCGGGTAACCTTGACAAGAGGCGGCTGCTACTTAACTTCCTTTGAACTCAATAATTCCAGCAATCTGAAAAAAAAAACAACTTTGCATTTATAATGCACTGTAGCTCTGTATGAAGTCAGATGTGCGCTGCTGGAGCTGTCAGAAGCTTGAAAAAATAACTGGAAAATGTCTCCTGCTCCTGCATTTGCACCTGTGCCATTATCGGTGAGCAAACTTCTGAAGTCTGCAGTCAGGCTCAAAATGACCCAGAGACCAGAGGTGTGGGATGAGGGATGGCATTTTTGCCAGGATAAATCCCTTGTTAGGGATGGCCAATTTTAATCCCCGTTTCCCTATGATACCGGCCATGAGGTCATCCCCTAATTAATGAGGACCATTGCTCAGCCCCAGGCAAATGGACTGTCAGGGGGGCTCTCCCTACCAGCCTTTGCCCCAGGGACACATTGATGTTGTCCAGGGACCTCACTAGGGATTACAGGAGTGAAGCGCAGCATAACTGTTCTATGTGTACCGTACCATGAAAGGATGCAGCACTGGGCACGTGCCAGGAAACACATCTGAGACAAAGAGCATTTGGCACGTACCCAGTGCGGCATGACAGTATCCACATTGCGTTCTCGTGGGATATAGTGCATGTGAAGCTGACGTGCTGTGCTTCACTGTGTTGCTCCCTAGTGAGGTCCTTTGATGCAGTCATACCTCAGGGATCTGAGCGACCAGAAAAGATCACACAGCCTCAGGCTAGATTATCTTTTCTGGCGATTCTCCCTGAGCTGGAGGAAGGCTGATTCACATCCCTTTGCATGACCTATACCTTCCACCTCCTCGGTCTCTAGATGTCTATAGGATCTCAACTGACCACAGACTAGGTAAAAACTATGCAAGGACTTTGCGGCGAGAAAGAAATATTCTTCCTGTACTTAATGGCTTACATGTGTGATTTAAATGTGCCTGAAAGCTTGCAAAGAACTGGTTCCAACTATTCAGTTGGTCTAATAAACCACATGTACCCAAAGAAGCTTGCTTGTCTATGTCCTTTGACCAGCACGGCTCCAACTAAAAACCCTGATTTAAATGACTAAGTTGTTGGGGACAAAATACCTAGAAAGAAACACTTCAGTGTTATGAAATGTTAGAGCAGTGGTTCGCAAACTTTTTAGACTCACGGCAACTCCGCCCGACCCCATTAGGTTCAAGGCACCCCTTGGAAAATGCCAGCTTAGTTTCACTTGTTTTTTGACTATAGAAAAATAGTAGGACAATTCTTCTGTCACAAAGAACTAAGGACGATCACAACAGGGCAGAATGGTTTTAACACTAGGGACTTCTGTTTGAAATCTCTGGGTTTATTTTGTGAATTATGTTTGCACATTGCACAGTGCTATCATTGTATGGCACCCCACAGCACCCTTGAAAGCATCTCAAGGCACCCCAGTTGAGAAGCACTGTCAAGCAATAATGAATGAACACATTTGTGGCTGGTCACTGGATTAGTCCTGTCCTGCTTATTCTTCTTTATGCCACACACTTGTTGGCATGCTTCAAGTATGAATGCCCTGATTCCATTTTTGTTTGCTCTTTACTTTGCAATCAGCCCCACCTTTTGTTGTCTGATGAGTCATGACTGAATATACCTTATGAGGTTAAGGATCTTCTGATTTGGTCTCCACTGCTCTAGAGGCTGGGAGGAAGAATGTGGGTGGGGGGGAGTCCTGTCTCCCCTTCCAATTTTTCTCCTGTGCCTCTTGTGCCAACTTCTGCTGGGAGCTTTCCTCAAGAGTCGGGGGTGTGACCTGTCTAGGGGATGGGTGAGATGAGAAGGTTTCCTTATTCCACATCTCCCCAGTTAAGCCAAATCTGGACCAGTCAGATGCTAATTTCTTTTCAGTTGTGCCTCCACGTGTAACTCCAGCTTCCCAACAGAGACGAATGAAAAATGACTGTGGCTCTTAGAAGAGACCATTCTCTTTCCTCTTTTGCATCCATATACCAGATGCTTCTCCATGTGTTCTAGCCTTCAGCCAGTTTCTTTGCAATTCTCATTTGATCACAGAGAGATCATGGGGAAGGGGGCCAGAATCAGCAGATACCGAGTGATTAAGGGATAAGGACCACACTAATGGTTAATCTTGGCCCTTCGCGACTTGAATTGGATCGACGTAATCCCACATATGTTAACAGGAAACACTGCACAGAGATATTAGCAGTCATCTTATTCTAGTCCTTCATTGAGTTGATTCACTCCCATTTAACGTAAATGCAGGATTAACCTGAGAACAAGGTTTTACGAGGGGGATTCCTTGTCTTTTTAATTGTAGTTTTAAGGGTATTCAGAAAACCACTCTGAAGATTTTGGTTGCAATGATTTGGACAGGGATGCAAGAGAACCCAACAGCTGGGACGGAGGATGGACAGAGCCTCAGAAGCTGAGAATGGCAGGCATTACAGTCCAAAACTTACTTGTGAGCCTGTTGATGATCAAGTGGAGCTCATATACCCAAAAAGCATCAATCAACCCCGCTCCTCAGCTCCTTCCTTCATCCTAGATTAGGGAGTCCTTGTATTGGTTCCTGTTACAAATTAAACCCTTCACCGGCCACCCCAAATAGACCCTTAGTTATTCACAGCATCATTGGACTCTTCAGATTTCCATTCCCTAGGTCATAGGGGTCCATTGATTATACCTTGACCTATCAATGAAATCCCCCTTGATTTGTTTTTTTCTAATACTTACAGAAATACGCATGCACTGTCTTTTGCATTTTCCTTTATGGGGACCACATTAGCATATGAATTGAGACAGATTAACGATGATATTGCATCTGTCTACACAACAGGTGCAAAATGAGGGAGAATTATCATGTCTATGTCACTGCACACCTTCCCAGGCCTGCTAGTGCTGATGAAGAGCAGATGAGTGATGGAGAGAGAGGAGTTGTGTCTGCCCTGAATACCTGATTTTGGAGAGCCAAAAGAACGGTGTGCTCCTTTGAAAGGCAGAACCATCTTGGGTTCTTGTTAACTTCTCTCTTCACTGCTACCAGTGGCCTCTAGGGTAAGTCCAACTCCTGTTCTTTCCTGTCTTAGGGAATGTTCAGAACTAAGTCTAATGGGACAGATTATGCAAGTCACAAACTGGAGTTTAAATATTTGCTTTCCAATGCAATCTTTCCAAATGAGAGGATGGCCCAACGTGCCTTTTGTCTGTGGAGGGCGCACATACTACATGCTGCCATTATGACTACGTTTGTATCAGGATATTTTGGCTTTAGTTTGAATGAGCTGCAGCAGTTTGGAAAAGTCTTTGCACCTCTTCTCATTCACTTGCTGGTTTTGGGGTTGGTTTGAACCTAATCTGGTGCGCAGGTGAAAGCCAAAGCCAAACCGGGAAGTATTTTTAAGTATTCCTATTTACAGGTCAGATACTCCTGCGGAAATGCATCCGAGCCAATGTACGCTGCCCAAAGTGAGCAGAAAACTGCCCTAAATGTCAGCTCTAGATTTACGTGACAGTGGGGGCATCTACACATGCACTTTACTGTGGAGTTGACTAATTAGCTCTGCAGTAAAGTGTCAGTGTCTACCGTGCACCCCTATTAGGGCGCAGTAAGTTAATTAACGCTGCTGTAGAATAGTACTGTCTATCCTATGGCAGAGTTATTTAGTGCACCAAAACGCATGAGGGTGCTACAGTGCGGGGGCTGCCTGCTGACTAGCCCCACACTAACACCCTCATGCAACAGACAGCTCCTCTGCAGCACATTGAGCTGGGGCAGAGCAACTCCAGGCTGGCAGGCCAACCCCCAGACCTCCACCCTGGCTCAATATACTGTGGTTCCAGGTGCACGTGTAAATGCTGCACCCAGGAGCAATAAACTGGCACAAACTGCACCAGAGTTTATTGCTATGTGTTACTTGCATATGTAGATGCACCCAGAAGATGCTAGTCGCTTCCTTCCCCTCTATGTTGGGAGAAGGGAAGAATGAATGAAGGACATTCAGCCTGATCCACAGCACCCACAGCCATTATTTGTGGGAAAGGTACAGATTAAGTGCTGCTATTAGTCACGCTCTGGGCTGCTTTGGCCTCTGACCCTCCTAGGGTCAACAGAGACAAGGTTATTTACAGCCACCTTCCCACCTGCAGGCTCTTTGCCTTCATCTGTGTATTGTGTATACTTGGTGAAGCTGAAAAGCTGGCCCAATCTGGTAATTCTCACATTATCATCGCATCGGTGTGCCACTGCATAAGAGGGGTGCTCAGCGCTGCACACCAGATGTGACCAGCTGTCTTTACTGGGACAGATTGCCCCACCTCTCATTATGAAAGCACAGCACGCAGACTGTTTTGACTCAATATCTGGGACGATTTCACAGGGCTCTCTGATGTATTCATTTCCCTGCTGGAAGGCCGATTGAGACTATATTTTGCATAGGTTAGGGATATTGTTCTAAAAGGATGATGCAGTCCTGCTCACCATGGCAACAGAAAGTCAAGGTAGAAACCATGCTGTTCTTGGCAATATTCTGGGAGTGATGGACTTCATTCACAGTCCTGCTGTATTCCCAGCACTCACTAAAGGATACCAGCACAGAAATCCTTCCTATTATTATAAACCTGCAATTTAGCCTTTGCTGTTAAAATCACTTATTTCTACTTTTTATTGTATCAATTATATTGGACGACTTGAGTTGTTAACACACACGGACATATGAATATCTTTCCTCCTCTCACTCTTTACT
>NW_005842618.1:499511-514256 GCF_000455745.1 Alligator sinensis | reverse complement strand
ACTCTTTCCTGTTGACTATCATAGGCTTGAAGCACATACGAGAGCGAAAGTGGTTTGAATGGTTCCGTATGGCTGAACCGAAGCTACATAACTTGTTAGAATTAATGTTTTAGGTAGTAATAGCTGTACTTCAAAAAATTGCTTAATAGCTCTTTTTCCCTAGTCCTCAAAGTCACTCAAACAAGAGAGCCGCAGAAGCTCATAAAACCCAATTAGCAATTACAATAGTTCTTTCGCTCCTGAATTTAAGGACTAAGTTTTGCATAGACCAATCACAGCCTGCAGTCTCACCTTCATCAGAGTACTGCGCATTGGGCGTTTGCATCTATAGTATGGTCCACAAGTGCTACAGCTCTCTCATTTTGCCAAAGCAGCTCTAGCCAGAAATACAGCAGTAAAACAAAAATCTAGAATGGGGGTTTCTCAATTTGTAGGACCAGAAAATGTTTCAGAGGCCACCTTACTATCAGATGTTTCCTTCTCATGTACCAAGCCCTGAGAATTACAGTAAACTGTTGAAATAGTATGTGCGTGTGTGTGATGAGACCATAAAGCTTGTGGGGTGACAGCTGTCTTGCTGCTATAATGAAATCCTCTTCTTGGCTCGCTCTGCGCTGGGACCTATATTGGAACTGGCTGCTCAAAACTGCTAAGATGGAGCAACAGAGAATAACAAGCCCATTAAGGGTCCTGACAAACCACTCTTGGGGATGAAAAGGGGTTAGTTCATAAACTGCACCTGAAGTGTCGTTGTCTTTTTTTTTTGTTCTGTCCTCTTAATGACTTCTGCCTTTTGAATGATTAAGTGGTGGTAACCTTATTATAGTCATAATACAGAGAGGCAGATAGGAATTGCCACAGGGGATGTGACCGGTGATCCATCCAGCCCAATGTCCTGCCTCTGCAAATGGCATCAGCTGCCTCAGAGAATGGTTCAGATCAGTGACAGAACTGATTCTCGGGTGGGGAAAAAAAGAGGGGAACCCCATCAATTCAACTGAAAAACTTCCCTATTATTTGGAAAGATATCAATGTTTTGAACAATTCAAATGAGCTCTATAGTTGGTTTGGCAGAAAAAGCACCAAAAAAGGAAGAAAAGGTTTTTTGTTTTTTTTTTTTTTTTAAATGACCTAAAACGTTTTCTAAATCAAATACACCCTGCAGGACCACAGGTATGGAGTCACCTCACCCACAGAGTTTGCTTCATGTCCTGGAGCACAATGGTTTCTATCCCTGTGAAATCTTTCCCACGCCCCAATATCCTCACTGATAACAAGATATTGTTATCCATGTATGTGGCCAGTCCCTTTATAAATCTTGTCAGGCCATTACTTTCTGTGATGCCTTATGGCACCCAATTCCATAATTTTCCCGTCCAAAAATAGCTCCTTTTACTTTTAAATTCATCCGCTTGAGAGAGTGTGAATTTCATTATTTTATGCATCTGTATCCTGTCCCCTCTTCTTCCTTTCGCCGCAAAGATGGATGGTCCCAGCCTTTTCAGGCTCTCCTCATATGAAACTTTTTCCAGGCTTTAATTATTCTTCTTACCTGCTTGTAGGCTCCCTTTAGTTCTGCTTCCCAAATTAGTTACTGAGAGGGTGACCCAGAACTGAACGCACTATTCCAGGCATCGGCGTATTTGACGTAAGCACTCGTTCCTGCAGTTATTCTGCTTGTTAAAAAGCCCTCTTAAACTCTTTGCTCTCTCTCAGCTTCTTATTTATGATTTTTCTGGATGTTCCACGGTAGTCGGCACTTAGAAAATAATTTATTATGGAAATTAAAAAAAAACACCCATAGAGATGGAACAGAGCCCCCACCACATCTAGAGTTGAGAGACGTATTTGTTACGTTGCTACGTAACAGATTGATTTGAGAAGTCAGGAAAAAAATGGGATCGAGGGCAGATTAACAGATCTGGACTAAGAATTGGTTTGTCTCTGTTCAACTAGATTTTTGTTTCCAAATACCTTTTGCAGCTCTAGATAACCGCATCGACACTTGGCTGAAACAAACCAAGCTTTTAAACCCTCCAACAGGGAAACCGAACCAGGAAAGTCAAACTCTGGATTGAGAATTGTATTATTTATTTGCCTTTATTTCACTAGGAGCATGACAGAGCTGTTCTACCGAGCGTGTGTTTCGCTGGGCAGGAAACGAGCACAACACAGAACGTGCCCCCATGTGCTGGAATATTAATTTATATTATGTTAATGCTGAAGATCTCCAGTCTGTGACTGGACCGCCTCTTGCTCTGGGTTATTGAGAAGTGAAATGATATGGCCTGTGTTATACAGGAAGTCAAATGAGGAAGCTGTGACAAAACCCTGGGGTGTCGGGGTGCTCCCAGATATACACCCTGGCTTTGTGCAATCCTACTTGTCCACTGGTCTGCTGAAGGGCTAGCCCCAGGTTATTAATTTGCCCAGAAATCACACTTTGCCACAGGCACTTCAGTCAAATAACTGAACAAACTAAAGTGGCTTATTACGCGGAAAGAAAAAAAGTGATCAAATGCTTTGACAGCCTCCCCTCAATCACAGCTAGCTCCTTGCACCAAGGACCTCCAATCCACCTCTCTGCTCGGGGAGCCAGCGGTGTAGGGATGTGGCCAGGTATCCGGTGCAAAGTGGAAGCAGTGACTTCCAGTTTGTGATCTTGAGCACTAATGTGAACATGCAGTTGCCAGCAGCAGCCACAGTTTTTTTTGTTTTTTTTTTTGTTTTTTGCCCCTCTACACCACCCAAGTTGGTGTCTGGGGCAGTTGCCCCTATTGCCCCCCTAGTTATGCCCCTGCAGGGAGCCCTCTCTTAATTGTCACTCATTGCATGCAGCTGCCCCCAGCCCTCCACCTGACTTCAGGGGAGCCAGAGAATCTGCTCAAGTGTCTCTGCCTGTGCCTCCATAAAGGTGTCTTTTAGCCTTGGAGCCTATGAAAGCACCAGAGTAAGACAGTCCCTGATTCAGTGAGTTCACATGCTAGATGGTAAACAGGTTGCAGTAGGAAAATGGCACATAGTGGTGCATGAAGTTTAGCATAGGAACAAACTCTCAGCTCACTGCTTGCTTACCCAGTGGTGGATGACAGTGATCTGTAGATGGGGTGACTGCTGATGCATTTTAAGGTGCTCTCAGTTCCACCAGATCTACTGCCATGCTCCCCTTTCTTCCTTCCTTGCCTTGGGTTACAATATTAAAAACTCCAAAATGCCAAAATCTGGGAAAGGCTGTTTGAACTCGCTTTGAGCTGGTGGGGCTGATGTGTTTGCTTAAAGAGGCAATGCCATCATTTTGGTTCAGTGCACTCTAAAGATAAGGGTCCAGGTGCAAAATTCAGACCTGGATTGCAAAATTCCTTAAAGTTTAGACAGGCAAAGTTCTTTGGGGAGATGTGATATTTTTTATTAGACCAGCTAGTTTAGAGATGTTTTGCTGCGGCTCATTTGCCTACCATCC
Organism: Alligator sinensis; assembly: GCF_000455745.1. NCBI lineage: Eukaryota > Metazoa > Chordata > Crocodylia > Alligatoridae > Alligator > Alligator sinensis. Next base: position 510,796 of record NW_005842618.1, on the reverse strand, counting down.
CAAATGGGAAGACTAAATGAAAAAAACCCCCCCAACATTTAAAAATAGTATTACAAGTTAGAAAATGAAACCAGTACTGAGTTGTTCCAAAGCAAAGCTCAGTAACCACCATATTGATATAACATTCAGCCCTAGCTATTTGAGTAAAACCATTAGTATGATAGTTATAGTGAATCCTGTTGTTGTCAATTACGTGGTTTTAATCTTGAAATCAGATACCGCACAATTCCACTTAATGCTGCCAAACTGGGATTTTTCATTTGTATTCAGCATATAATACAGTTTTAAGCTTCCTGGGTGAGTCCTTTTTATTTCAATCCTTAGTATTGTGTGGTGTGATTAATATTGGGTTGGAAAGACAATACAGTTAGTCCTGGAATTAAAACTGATGAAAAGGAGAGGAAGTCAATCCTGTGACTGTTTATTTTCTTGTTTTTGTGCTTCAGCATCTTTGGAAGCATGAGCGCATTCAGACATGTCAATATGCAGCTTAATAATTTAAGGAACAGCAATGGAACGTCTCTAAGATTCATAAAAGCAAGCAACAACTCGAGCTTAGATGGAGGCACGCATCTCCAGGGACAGAACGTCTCTGCTGGCATTTTACTTCAACATGGCATTTCTCTTTATTTAAAAAAGTCCTTTCTTACCATGCTTTCTCAAGAAAGATCTTTAACTAGCAATTCATAGATGGTTCGGGGCTGGAAGGGACCTCGCAGATCATCGGGTCCAGCCCCCTGTGCTAGGCAGGAAGACAACTGGGGTTAGGTGACCCCAGCAAGGTGACTGTCCAGTCTCCTCTTGGAGACCTCCAGGGTAGGTGACTGCACCACCTCTGGAGGGATTTTATTCCACAGTCTGGACACCTTGGCTGTGAAGGAGTTTTTCCTAGTATTAAACCTGAAGCGGCCTTCCAGGAGTTTGTACCCATTGGTCCTGGTCTTCCCCAGGGGTGCCCTACTGAACAGTTGTTCACCAAGCTCCTGATGCACTCCTCTGATACAGCGGTAAGTCGCTATCAAGTCCCCAATCAACCTTCTCTTCTTTAGGCTACAGAGGCCCAGGTCTCTCAGTCTTTCCTCATATGGCTTGTCTTGCATCATACGGGTGGCTTTTCTCTAGACCCTCTCAAGTTTTTCTACCTCTTTATTGAAATGCAGCGCCCAGAACTGGACGCAGTACTCCAGCCGCGGTCTCACCAGTGCTGAGTACAGCGGGAGTATCACTTCCTTAGTTTTACACGCCAGCGTGTTATTTGCCCTGCTGACCACCGCCTCGCACTGACGGCTCATATTCGTGCGACATTCAATCATTATTCCCTAGGTCCCTTTTGGCCGTGGTGCAAGTCAAGCCGTCGCCCCCGAGCCTGTATGTATGTTGAGGGTTATTTGCCCCCACATGGAGCACCTTACACTGGGAAGTGTTAAACTTCATCTGGTTCTGGTCTGCCCAACTCTCGAGCCTGTCCAGGTCTGCCTGTATCTGCAAATTTACAGCCTAGAGATAACCTCATCATTAACTCAGGAAATTACATCTCTTCTCTTTATCCAGTTGACTTCAGAAGAAAAATCAGAGGTACTGGTATAGGTTACCAATATTTCTAACTTCTCTGAAGCTTGTGATCCAAAGCCTTAGGCAGTCAGTGGAAGTCTTTGGACTTAGAATTAGGCCCTTCATGTTTCAGACAAACTGATTTTCAGAAAGCGCAGTGGAGGTTGAAGCTACGGTGCTCAGCCGCTCTGAAAACTGGCTTTTTAAGTTGCTTTCTGCCTACTTTCAAGAGCAACCTTGGGGTAGATGGAAGCCATTTCAATCCAAAGAGAACAGGAAGAGTCCAAAGTTAGGCCCACATGCTCTACTGTGCAGGCGTCTTATCCCGTAGGGTGGTGATTTAAGGCACTCAAACTCTCTGGGAGCCCCCGTTGGCGTCAGGGACCGTTCTATTCAGAGAACGAGGAAGGAAAATCCAGAGGGTGGAAGAGAAAACAAGAGCTTTGCAATTGGGGATCACCTTTAACACTCCTGTGTTTCCTTTGGCACATGTGTTCCTTTGTGTTTCCTTTCCCCCTTTTTACTTCCTCCCTGTAGCTAGTTTTCTCATTTGCTTAAAAACCCACTAATTATCTCAACAGCTTAAAGCAAGATATTTTTTTGGCATTCACAGTCCTGTCTAGTTAATAAGGAATGACACCACCGGGGTCACGTTGCTGACTTAGGAGTGAAAAACTGAGCAATCTTACATGGTTGGTGTTAGAGATCAGTGCTTTGGGTCTCTGTTTGGGGAGGCTGTGTTGTCACACAAGACTAGAAAGGATGACGAAGGGGCGGAATATTTTTTTTTTCTTTCCCTAGTGCTCCTCTCTGTGTATTTAACTCAAGACTGGTCACAACCCAGAATACATTGTGTTGCTTGACTGATCGATTCTTTATAGTAAATTTTTGCTGTGATAAAACAATCCAGCAAAGCTTAATAACATATTTCCAGCATATCTGCTGTGCCTAAGGAAATGGGAATGCTGTAGCTTTAAGGAGTATCACAGGCTGATATTCTGATAGACATCTCGAGGACAACCGGAGGATCCTAGTAGATCGGCTGATGGAGTATCCTGTGAAATGGAAGGAAGAACAAGGACATTTGCATTCAAACAAATATAAGGGCACTGGAAAATAGGGTTTATATTGCTGCTGATTCCCACGTCGCGATGACTGGAGGAAACATTGCCAAATCAGAAAGGTTACGACTTCACTTGACACACGTGGGAAGACAAAGACGCAAGACAAGCAAGGAACTTGACTGGCAGACGCAAAGAAAGCGCAACACTTTAAACGATTGGCCCTTTTCCCCCTGAGGCTTTCCAGACTTTTCCCGAAGTCCTGATTTGCCTAAACCTAGCGGATTTCAACGAGGGTTTTGCTTGAAGGTTCAGGGTGTGGGCCACTGGTGTTAGGGAAGGCTTGAGCGTTTTCAGTAACGAGGACAGAGTTGGAGAGTCCTTGTGCTAAGGTGAGGAAGCTGGAAAGGTCTCTAGATTGTCAACTTTTCTTTCCTTCCTGTTCCAGAAATGCTTTGGCTCACCAGTTGCCAATCAGCTCTCTGCTTACGCTGCACGGGCTGCTAGCCTCTATGCCTACACTCTGTAGAATTGATTTACAATTTGTTTGCTGCTGCCACCAAATAACTACTGTTGCTGCTTACTACACAGTTACCGTATTACCAGAATGCTACTGACGGGCTCTGATTTGCTGCTGAAGCTGACAGGCCAAAGCAAGAGACGATCATTTCCAAGAGAGCCACAGCACCAGATTTGGATTCTAGCCCTTTAAATGATATCAGTTACCAAGAAAGAAAAAAAAAAAGGGCTTCAGCCTCTTTTAATTAAAGCTGGTATTATATTCGGTCTTTCCAAGTAGCTGCAGTTACTCTAGCTTCTTCAGCACAGGTTAGGCATCCCCCAGCACCACATCATGGATCTTGGAAGCTGCTCACCTGCGATCAACTGTAGTAGGTATGCTGCTTTCTGATGGCCGTTTGGGTGCTATATATGGAAGTGGGCTGACTGCGTGCTTTCTTCCTCTTCTACTTGTCAGGTAGAAAGCGTCCCCATTTTTCATCTGCTTTTGTTTTCTGGATATCAAGCCTCATTTATTTCTTCTGGCCGTGTGCCTTGCTCCGATTACAAACTGATCGCAAGAAGAGCGTTAGGTGTCCTCCTTTGCAATCCAGTCGTATCTCTTCAGCCTTTCTTCCTTTTGGGGATGGGGGTCTGGTCTCTCTTTCTCCTAAATAATGAAGTGCATGATGTAGAGATTTTCTTGTTTCTTGAATGAATGACCTGCCAGTCAGTGGAAGATAAGTTGGGTTACCTGTTTCATAAATTGCTGGAGAATTTGTTCCCTATTGCTTGGCCTCTATAAATTGTCCTGGGCTGGAGTTCAGTGTCTCATCCTTTCCCCTTTGCTTTTCCTTTTGCAAATGCTGAATTAATAGAATTTTGCCATATTCTTCCTTGCGCATTGCACTTGTAATGCAGAGCATTTCCTAGAAGCCTAACAACTGAATATTAGGGCTATTAAGAAGGACTGTGTTGTGTTCATATTGGAGTTTGATATATTCACAGCAGCATAACCAATAGTGGGTTTATCTGGCCTTATAAATTGCCTTTTAGTGAGAACACTGTGTACAGAGAGCATTTAACTGCTAACCAGCACGTTCACCCATTGATTTTTCTTCCAACCCCCCCCCCAACACCCCCACTGTTTCTTGAGTCAGTATTTTAATTTATATTTCCCAACAACAGGAGCTGTTTCTTTAAATTATGCATTGACGCTCCATCATTTCCATCTCTGCGATGCATTGATGCTCCATCATTTCCATCTCAGGTTGTGCGTCTAGTTAAGATTCTTTAACCTTAATGAGCAATTCTTTTTATCTTTGCAGTCAGATCCCAGGTGAGCTCTGGGCCCTCTGAAGCTCTTAGGTTGTGCAGTTCCCTGAAGGGGAATGTAGGCTCAGGAAGAAAAGCTGATTCCTATCTGAGGTTAATAACACTTTTGACAAATAACAGTTCTTCTCAGTACTTAAAGTAGGGCTGAAAACCCAGCTACTAATCTCTCAGAAAAGTGCCACATTATTCTCCCACCGTTTTCAGCATAGGATGAAACAGGCTGTTTGTATATATGGCGTATTGAAAAATTAACACACCAAAAATTCTTCCATTAATCTGCTGGCAAAGTGACTGTAGTTGTAAATGTTGAAAACAGGGTACCTGTTCAGGAAATGCTGTAAAATCAGCACATGCCAAAGATCATAGGAACATAAGGACTGCCGGGCAGGATTAGATAGTGGTTTCTCCTGCTCGTCTCTGACTCTGTTTAGTGTCAGATGCTTCAGAGGAGGATGGGACAAGAAGTGTCGAAGTGAGAAGTATTGTACATAGCAATATGTCGACATCTGAATATGAACACAGGTGCAGCTCTAGGTACCACATATCTTCTGTGCCCTGGGAAGGGGCTGCAGGTATTATGATTTGAACTGTTAAAAGGAAAAACTTAGTGAGAGTATGTGCTGCCTGCTAGCAAAAACTAGAAATATCAGAGAGCAGGGAAACCTGCAGCACTGGCTCCATTATTAACTAATAAAGGAGCAGGTCTGGGTAAGATATAAATTTTCTGTACCCTGGGGCTATGCATTTAGTTGTTTTCCACAGTCCTGATTTCCTTCATCAATTATGCTATGTCGTCTGTGAATTGCTTGATGGTAAAGTGTTAACTGTGCATGCCGGTGGCATTATGAAAGAGCTTGGACCTTGTGACTAAGGGAGAGGATAATAGGTCTGTTGTTTTCAGTTTGCAGAGGAAAAGCAAATAACCTGGCTGGAAAGCCTGGAAGTGCCTTTTACTTCTGTGGATGAAAAACAAAATATGTGCGTGTGATCTGGTTCAGGCCGTGGGATCTAGCTTTATACTTTTCTTACGTTCCTGCAGCAAAACCCACCATTGGTAATTAGAAGAGTTTAAACCTATTACCGTCAGATCCATCGTGCGGTCCTCTATCACATACGTCAGAGGATTACCTCTGTTAGCTAACTGTTAGCTATATAGTAAGCTGCTATCTTGCATGTGGCCTAGATTAATAGTGGTCAGAAGGGGACCGCTATATTCACCTGTCAGCCGCCGATGTAACACAGGTCACAGAGCTTCACCAAGTAGTTTGTGCTTTAAGTCCAAAATATTTGCCACCAGGAGTATGTGACACACACACTGAACAGAGAAAACGTTAAAAGAGCTAAACTTGCCATTTGTTTAAACCCTTTGCAACTCCCCAGCTCCACAGAGGGGTCCTAGAAAGCTGAATCTCTCCTTCGCTGCACATACCTTGATGTGAGTAACTTCTGAATAGTAGATACCACATCATGTCCCTTCAGATGCTTTCACTTATATATTGCTTGGTTATTAGATACATTCAGTCAAAACACAAATACATTTCAGTTTCCATTTGTTGCTGACCTACTCTAACTGATTCTCTAAAACCTGCAAATTGGATTCTCAATGTTGCCTTGTTTCAAGTGACAGCCCTGTTGAGATGGAGTTCAAAATGCCTCCTGCCTATGCAGGGAGGACGTGTCCTGGGGCATGGAGGTAAAGGACTCCTTCCATTGTGGTTCCTGGAATCAGGGGTGGATCCTGGAGGCGAGGGGAGGGTGCAGTGGTGCAGCTGCACCCCACTGTGATTCCTGCTCTCCCCAGAGTTTAAAACCAACTGCCTGGCAGTGGCAGCAGTATTTCTGTTCAGGCAGAGTGAGGGTGTCAGTTGAGGTCCTAGCTCATTATAATACACCTAATTTCTTCTGAACTCTCAAGTGCACAGACATTAATGACTTTTTAATGGTCTTTAATTGTTCCACTAGTCACTCTAGACTTTGTTCTGCAATTCTTTTCTTTTTTGTTAGCTGCTCCTGGTAATGTAACTCCTATTTCATAGTCCTGCAGACTGTTTGAATGTTAGCTGGAAACAATAGCTCATCTGTGGAGTTAACTTTCAGTGAAATACTGGGTGTGCTGTCAAGATGCTCAAGAAGGCTCCATTTTGGTTTGTGAATCTGAAAGATATGCATTTAATCCTCATGGACTACGGGACTAATGAAATGTCTTTTGATTATTTTGCCTAGTTTGTTGTGCTTTTATACATAATATATGATATAGCAAATGAATGCATATTCCAATAAAGTTCTATTTTTAATAAATATAGGGGTAGGCAATGCTTTTTGGCCGGAGTGCCAAAAAACCCACAAAGTCTGCCTTGGAAGGTGCCAGGGTGTCGACATGCCAAAGCCTGGAGCAGCTGTTTGCAGCCTCCCGGCTGCAGCCGGCCCACAGAGCCCGGTTTGCTTGCAGCAGGGCTTGCAGCCTCCCAGCCGCCTGCTGGGAGCAGCCTGGGCTCCGTGGCTGGCAGCAGATGCTTAGAGCCTGGGCTGGCGGTGGTGTGCCGAGCATGCCATGCATGCTCGGCACGTGTGCCAGGGGTTGCTGACCCCTTGCCCTAACCTATTAGTAAAATGTTTAGTTTCTTTTTAACCGAAGAAAAACGTGTCTTGTGGAATACGTGAAGATACACCGTACTAGCTGCACCCTCCTTTTCAAATTCCTAGAACCGCCCGTGCCTGGTCTCCAACGTTTGCTTCTTGGCCCCTTGTTACTGGAAGGATTATTGGCAAACTGGCACTTGGAGAATAGCAATAGATATGGCCAGAGCCAGAAGAGATTAAAAGATCTAAATATATGGCTTGACTAAGTGATGTGACACAAATCTTAAAAGCATTGGAAAGATGTAAACAGCGAGGATGGGGAGTTGATATTTATGGTGGTATAACTAGGACTAATGGTATGACATTAATGGTATGAAATTAAGAAAGTGACAATTCATGCTGACTGTTGGGAATGACTTCCTGACCCTGAGATGTGTTTTATAGCATCCCAAGGCACAGAGGGCAGTCTGCATCCCCAGCTGAAAAGAGTTCACTGTCAAAGGCCCTAGCCCTTCAAGGGAGTTCTTTGCAGCCACAGGGTCCATTCATGGCTCTGGTATCAGCTGTGATGGAGTGAGGAGGGGGAATGCTGCGCTCTGGAGTTACTGAAAGAAGTGAGCTGTGGACACGTGGAATTAGGCTGTTCAAAAATGAATGTACGGAGCAGAACTTCACTGGCAGCATAGAGTAGATGGCTGAGCAGGGTTTTTCCATTTCTAATTCCCTGAATGCAGCTATTAAAAAGGAAAAAAAAAAGCTATTTTCAAGATCAGCCGTTAGTATAACTCAGTGCATTGTCCAATGTGCAATGTAATTAAGCCCTACATTCTTGTTTCAGTAATGCTCCTGCACTGTAATGACAAAAGGAATTAGAAGGCATTGGCAGAGCAGATAGGCAAGCATAAAAGCACTCACCTGACATCAGTAATATTAAAGGTGACCTACAAAAGTCTGATGAAAAACTGAGTTTGTGCCTCTTTTAGTTTCGTGATAAAGGAACCCCAATCCCCCTCTTCCTCCCCTCTTTTTTTTTTTTTTTTTTTTTTTTTTGAACCTTAGAAATTCCAGGACGATGAAGTTGGTTTTTCCCCGATTCCTGGGGAAATTGTTGGAGGCCTCAGTGATGTTTATTATGATCTCTCATGTCTTGGATGGAGCTCTGCATCTTCAGCAGACATCCGTTCAACGAAGCGTTCATTGGACACCAGGGTTACATACCCGCTTGCCAAAAGCAACCGACCAATATGGTTTAAATAAACACAGAATCCCTTCTTCTCTCAAGTGTTTAGTGATTCTCTTTAGCTGCATTGTCATTTCAGCAAGGGCCACATCCTCACTGGGTGTAAATTAGCATAACTCATCAGAAGTCGGTAGAGGTGTGCAAGCTTCTATCCTCACCTGTAGCTCTAGTTCCAATTCTGCAGTCATAGACTCTTGGAGAAGAGACGAGACCCGAATATCCATCAGAAAAACTAAGCAGCAAAATAATCCTATTTATGTCATAGTTAGCCACCTGTCTGGCATGTGCAATACTGCATATTCAAAACAGTGCATATATAAAAGGCACAAGTCTGCTTTGTGTTTTTGTCTTGGCAAATCACTATAAAAGACAAATGCTATTTCCAGAGCAGGAGGGAGCCAGAGTCGGGCTGAATGAAGGAAAATCTGAGTTTATTCTCTCTAGCACAGCTTATTCTTTAGCGAATAGGACATATGTCAAACCCATTCTACTTTGTCTGGCAGGATATTACAGTTCGAATTAATATGATAAATTAAAAATAGTCTTCAAATTGTACAGCCGCCCTCAATTGTTAAAACGTATTGTACAACTGAAATGACACACTCTTTAACTGATACGTTAGAGATATAAACATTGCCCTGAGCCTGCAACCGTGTGGACTGAGCAACAGTTACGTCAAGAGAAACATAAGGGATCCAGATAATCTTTACCAAAAATCTGAATGATATGACCTAAATGAAGGCACTCCTTAAATATGGGCTAACCTACCATCTGCTGGGATAGGTTTTTCCCCAGTCTTTTATCTTTTATAATTCAAGAAGCTGATCATTTTCCCCCCCGTTGGACCACAGTTATTTTCAGTGTGTGATTTAAAACACGTATTTTGATGTGGGGGGGAGGAAAAAGAATGTAAAGGGTACTGAAAATCCTGTTTTCAGTGACCGCTCTTGAGACTAGCAAAAATCAGTTTGTCTATCTTGAAATGAAGTGAGACCAAATGGTAACAGAAGCCTCCGGGATACTTTAAAATGGTTGTTTAAGAAGGTCGTGTGTTGGAGATAATGTTTAGTTTGGTGTTGGCTACACTGTTTAAGGTCTTTGTGTTGGTACCAGATTTTCTCAGCAGCTGAATTATGCTGCCTTCTAGCCCTTGCCAAAATACTGACTCCAGTATCTGAAGTCACCTAAATTCTTTGGGAGCCAATTTGCCAAGGTAACTTATGAAGACCCGACATCTTGGTGCAAGTCAATGGGAAGCAGAATCTTAAGTGCCTTTCAAATGTTGCTTTTGGTTCTTGGCATCAAGAGCAAGTTATTTTGAAGGGGGAGAGGTCCGACATGGCTATAAGAGTGACTGGAAAAGTCACTCCTTCCTGCACTGCCGTGTTTAACACAGCATTGCCCCGAGGGATATTCAGCAAGAGGTAAGCTGAGGTTAGTAGCATGAATTTTGGAAGGAACTTGCCCTCCAGAAGGCAGAGCATCAAATAAAATGATTCAATAAGTTTCCCCCCTACTGTTAGATGATGTAGTTTATGTCTAAAAATATGACCTCACTTAACATTTCTGTGATGTGATGGTTGCATCATTCAGGTTCTACCTATGCAGGAGTGATAGGAAGACAAAAATACTTTCTTTCTAGCCTTTCTTGGCAGGCAAAGCTACGTAGATCTCTGGGGAATTGTAGAGATACCCTGTGCCTCTGAAGCAGATCTTGGCTTCGTTGGATATCTTTGGTTCATGGATTTAGTGGAGCTGGAGGGCATTCAGCACAGGTTTCTCTTACTGGGACTCTCGTGTCAGGAGCCTGGAAGCTATCCTAGTTTCAACCCCCCTTGGATTTGGTAGTGCATGTGGGGGAGTAACTTTCTCCCTGGTAATATCTACTATGGTGCCCCTGGTTTCATTGTCTCAATATATCTATTGTAATAAAGGGAACACTACTGGGCTTTACTCTCAGATCTAGTCTCAACTCACTGGTTTATTGGTAACGAACACAACTGATTTCCACTCAGTGGAACTATCTGACATTCTCCACCTAGTTGTATTTGGGGAATGGTTCATAGTGCCTCTTTAGACATCTGCATCTTACTCTGCTGCAGCATCAGTGAGAGCCAGTGAATAGTGCAGCTCTATGAGTCGGAAGACTTGAGTTATCTTCTCCAGTCTGCTACTGCCCTATTGTATGACCCAGGGCATTTCACCTCTCTGTGCCTCAGTGCCCACATCTGTAAAATAGCAGTAACGTGATTTATAGATAAAGACTGGACTATTAGGGCTAAGTAATATTATCCTCCTCCTCATACCTTCTAGGGACAATAAAAAGCTCAGTTATGGGACACTGTTGTGGCACATATAAGGCATGGTGACTGTTCAAGTTGATCTAAATTGTACAATAAGTGAAATATTTGAAAGGGAATGGATAGGGGTTGGCAGGGTCAACCTTACATATGCTTCCCTTTAAGAGCTAGCAGAAGAAGTTAGACAAAAATTACAGTGATCCATAAGAGAGGCCTGGGTTTTGTTTCAACTTAAATGAACAGAGACAGAGAGCAAGAAAGAAATTAGGGTGTATAACCCAAGCAAAACAGGCTAGCCAAGCAATATGGCATGTGGTAAAAGTTAAGCGGCTCAGCACAAAACTTGTTTGGATTTTCCAGAAAACTGAGCCTTCGAAAAGCTGCCGAATTGGGATTGTGCAATCCTTGCTACGTAGAGTATTGATACTATTGTGTGTATGCACAGCAGCTCTACCCCCGGGGTCCCCAGTGAGGACAGACTGGGGCCTTGGGCTGCTGCTGTAACACAGTGTGAATACTAAATATTGGTTCCTTGCAGAAATCAGATTATCTAGCAAAACTGCCAATTCAGGAAAGCACTCAAGCAACATACCTAATTGCCCCTGAGAAAACTCCAGTCAATGGGATTTAAGCACATGCTCAAAGTTAAGCGTGTTTCTAAGTCTTTTTCCAAACAGGCATTGATTTACGCATGTCCTTAAGTGCTTTTCTGTGCTGGGA
>NW_005842618.1:478933-499501 GCF_000455745.1 Alligator sinensis | reverse complement strand
GAAGTCATTGTTAGTTTTGCTTTTAACCTCAGCAGGATCAGCATTTAACTGTTATTGTGGCATAGGCCAATTTACTTTGATCTGTACTAGTGTAGCATCTAGCTACTATTGATATTATTGATGACGTTCAGATGGTCGCTGTGATAACAGTGAGGCCAGGGACAGGACCTGAAATATGTAGACAGCTTGTTCTCCTGTGTGGGTGGACTATTTCTTGTTAAGATTACGTGTATTAGGAGGACTCCTTGGGGGGCATAGATCAAGGGGCTGCTTTGACAAGGGCTTCTTCAGGCAGGTAATACCTAACTTGTTTTGAATCTGATACAACAATCAGGCATTCTGACCTTTTTCTTCCTCTTTCTTGACTTTGACAGCTCTAACGTGGGTTAGTCTCACATACCTACATTTAAATATTGCCAACCTCCATGGTGAGAGCCCTAGAATATGCCATGCCTGCATTGATCTGGAGGAACCACCAACTAGAGTGAGAGGTCGTTTAATCTCTGTGCTGTGTCTTAGCTGTCATCGCCAGTGAAAGGATCAATGTGTCTTGCTTGTGGTGGTGGTATTTGTAATGAGGCCATCTGTCTCTTGGGAACTGGACTGAGACCTACCTATTCATTACACACAGGCCCTAAAACAGCCTTCAGGGATAATCAGATATCCATTTGGAAAAACCTCCCATTCTTTTCAACGGAAGGGAAATCAATGCAAATAAACTGATCAATATCTAAGGTTTGCAGATAATTTAAAACCCAAGGAAGAGAAAGGCAAGAGTGTGAGTTCTCTCCTAGAAGGTGGGTGCGTAATGATGAAGGATTATTTTACAGCTGTAGAGGACTGGTTATGTCACTTGTGTGTTCATTTCTAGATATTCTGACCTCTGAGGTTTTAAAAAGTGTTCAGCTCTCATAAGAAAGTGCATCATTATTTTTTATTGACTAAGCATACACTGACGTGCACTCTCTATCTGGAATCCTCCTGAACACAACTGATGTTCAGAAATGTGAGAGGGGTGCACATGCATATATTAAATATATTTTATTTTTGCCCTTCATTTGTATCTTTATAATATTTTAAGGTATATGTGCGTCTTGTAAGTTGTATAATGACTATTATACCGCATAGTAAGCCTTCACCAAATTTCAAATGATGATGAGCTGAACGTTGGGATGATGTCGAGTTTGAATACATCTGGTATGATTGATAGTTTTGGTGCAAACCAGGATAAACTCCGAGGGTTTGAATTCAGATCCAGACGTCAGTTCAAATGTCCCTGTTTTTGTTTATTATGGAGCAATTTGACCATGAGAGCAATTAATCATTTACCCTAACCTTTGTGTTATGATTTCCCTGACAAAGCCAGGTGCTTCTTCCAAGCACTATGTATAACATGAGGAGTCCTTTTTTCGGTAGCCTGTATAATGTGATGTTTCCTAAGCTTCCAGGAGCTTTCTAGATACCCATCACATTCTTTCCTAACATCCTGTGGTTCATATACTGAACTGCCTCCAGCTGATCCTATAAGTGATGTTAGGTGGAGATCTGTTATGTGCAAATAGCAGACCAAGAGAGTCTGAGAGGGTGGATTCAGCACACGTGTCTCATGTGATCTGGGTCCATGATGATATAGTAATGTTTTTGCTATGTGTTGACCAGGGAAATCCATCAAGGATTGCTTCTGGTTTTGCTTGCCCTCATGTGCATCCGCACTATTGAACCAAATGGAGATGTGCTGTTGTGAGGCTAGTACAAGGTTATAATCAGACCCATTTTATCAGATGATCCATGGGAATATTGTTCTTGTGCTGCAATGCAATTGTAGTCTAGACAATACCACCTGCCAACAGTGAGATGAACAAGTCGGGTTATTAAGTATTTCTCATGTGGGAGTTAATATAATGAAGCCAAAAAGTGGTATAGAGGGAAAGGGCAGGAAAGACCACAGCTGTGGGTCAGCATAGTGAAAAGAGCAAGTCCTGTTGTACCAGGAAAATGTGTAGGTGTTGCCTATAAAAGTGAGGGCACTAATAATTATATTAGGGTCAGATAGACACCAGTGGGCAGAAAAAAACTGCCCACTGACTAATGTTAGTCTTGTGACTTAAGGCAATCTGGGAAGGCGCTCGCATACTGTGGTGGTGAGGATAGTAGAAAAATTTGAATACAAAAGAATAATAGAAAAGTCAAGAAAAAATAGTTAAGAAAGGGGAGCAATCCAGCTGCCCAAATAAGACAGAGAGAGAATCCAAAATGTTCCCTTTTTGTGCTATTTGAATGCAAGGCTTCAGATCCAATTAAAAAAAACAACCAAATACCTTCTCAGCAGTATGTGTTCATTTTACCCCATATCATCCATTTTTCAAGAGGCAAAAGTCTGGAGCAGCTGGTGATTTCTGTTTTAATAGTATTTGGTTTTGCGCTATCAATAAGCATGGAAAATAACCACGTTTTATATGAATTACGGAGCAGATGTTAAATTCCCCAGTATGTCGAGGTGTCAGTCCCATGGAAAAAGTGATGTTCAGATCTCTTGTTTTTTTTCTCAGAACGGTTTCCCCCTGAACATATTGCAGTAGATTGTGGGTACAATCAGGTATTGTGGGTGAAAAGAAAGTTGTTATTGTTCCATCTGATATAATCTGTTTTGGATGGGGCCAAGGTGCTCCCCCTTTTTGTTCTAGATCAGATAAATGGTGTGTTTTTTCCCAAACATAATATTTTTTAAGATGGTGCCACTGCAAATGAAATCCTGTTGAAATAATGTGCTCAGATGAAGAACTGTTGAAGGGGCCGTTGAGCTTAAGTTGGCACAGTGTACCATAAAGGAGTCCAGTATCCTGATACTTGGCATGATACATTGCCAAGCAGAAAAGAAACAGAGAGCTCTAGACAAGGAGCACTGCAGTCGTTGGTTAACCCGTTAACTTGATTAGTGATAACCTTTATTCACAACAGTTTAAATGATGTTGCTGTCACCCCCCCCAAATTGAAAGGCTCTGTTCTGGTTTTATGGCTACAAGAAAGCTCAGTTCAGCCAAGGTAAGATGTGCTATGGGTGCTCACTGAAGACAAAAATTGGTGTCTTAAACGTGACAAACCTGGAGAAGTCAAAAGAATTGTTGCTCTTTTTGGCTTTTTATCTCCAAAAAGAAGGTTGTCCAGCTATCAGATCTTGTTAGCCTTTTAAAATTTCTTTTTCCCTAGTTAGGCAGAAGGTGGGGATGGTGACACCTTGGATGCACGTGTTTCAGCAAAGCTTCTAGGGACCTTGTTAGTTTGGTGTCACCCTGCCCACCCTTATGCCGGTCTTGAGACTAACATGGCTAACCTCTCTGCTTTTTTTCTCTAGTTGTTTTTAAACTTATAGAAATATCAGGAATATCCAATCTTATCTCCCCCCTCCCCACCTCCTCCGACACACACACATTTTTTGTCCTGAAAGTAATCTTGAAGGATTCAGGGGAACATTCTTAGTTACAGTGTAGAAGTGCAGGCATGCTAAATCTTTAAGGAGAAAATCTTTCTCCTGTGGCTTGTTGCTTGTTTGAATATAATAAATGAGAACAATAATTAAACAAAACCCAAAAGATTCTTAAATCTTTTTTCTTCCCCCTCTTAATCAGGCTGTTCCATTACTTGTCATGCTATATTACTAGTTCTCCATTCATCCCTGGAGTCTTGCAGCAAACCGGTGTAGTACAGACCTTAATTCCTAATGTAAAAGTTAGAAGCAGGAAAGAATAAATTTCCAATTTTGTGTGCTCCTGCATACATTGATGGAGGAAAAAATAAAGAAGGAAA
The DNA here is from genome assembly GCF_000455745.1 of Alligator sinensis. Classification (NCBI taxonomy): domain Eukaryota; kingdom Metazoa; phylum Chordata; order Crocodylia; family Alligatoridae; genus Alligator; species Alligator sinensis. The sequence continues at coordinate 495,697 of NW_005842618.1, read as the reverse complement.
ATACAAACCTAATTTGTGGGTCACTTTTAGTAGAGGCACTGTCTAATAAAGGTGGAACAAAAGAGCAATGAGATACTGTGGCAGTCTTGAGATAAAGGTTTATAAGCACAGCTTCTGGTATATAATGTCACTGTGTTTACAAAATTGTTTCCAAAAATGGGCCCTTTTTGTAGCCGAATAAGCATTAGGAGCAATAGTTCAATGTCTAAACTAGTGGCGAAGCTACTACCACTTATGTTAGTTCTGACTCTGATCTACTGGCCTGCACTTAGATGCAATGCTAAATATTTCTGCCTGAAATCTGCTTTTAACATCTTTTGGAATTTGTATATTGTCATGGCAACTAGAAGCATTCCTTAATACCAGAGTGTTTCCTTCCCTCGTGATAATGCTTCTGGGGAAACTTGGCTCAAACTTGAACAGGCTTGCAGTAGCAAATTCCCAATGTGAATGTTCAGTTCTGTTGTCCCTGTCTCCTATTTTGGTGTACCCAGAAATGTTTGTAAAGAGTGTCCCACTGAACAGCTTTGGATCCGACTCTCATTTTCCATGTACTGTAAGCAGAGAATCCAGGACCTTTTTACAAGTATATTCTTGCAGTATGTGATGTTTACAGGATTGTGAATGTAATGAAAACTTCTTGAGCAAATGGATCTAGTCAGGGCAGCTTCAGAAGTGATACAGCCTCAGCAACTTCATGGAGAGAATTCTGCTGGAGATGAATATTGGCCATTTTAACCAAATGGAAAACGTGGCAAAAGATCAGGAAGACGGGTTCGTGAATGACTATAAGAGTTCCCTGTGGTTCTCCTTATTTTGTCCTTCAACAAAAGTTGATGGTCTTACTCTCTCTATATTACACAGTCATCAGTATTGATTAATGGGATCCCAATGTCATTATGTATTTGATTAGCTAACCAATCTTGAAGATCAGCCACTATCTATAAAAAGGCAATTTCTTGCTGGCAGTAAATGGCTGGCTAGCAGAGTGAAGCGTAAGCTCCATTTAAAAAAAAAAAAAGAGAATCAGGCATTATTAGTGAGAAAAATCCCAGTAAATGCTGGGTTGGCACAAATATGATGACAAGCAGAGAGGGGAAGGAATCCAGTTATTGAAAGAGGTGTTGAAAGCCCAGTATTGCAATGCATAGAGATAGGCAAAACAGTCTGAAAAACAAGGACCTGTCTAGAGCTCAGATGAAACCTATTGCTAGACTCAAACGGAGTCTATAATTGTTGTTGAAGTAATAATATTGCATCTAAGATACCCGGTCCTGGACATGAATCCCACTCTACTAGATGTTGTACAAACATAAGACAAAGTGACAACCCCAAAGAGCTTACAGTCTACACATAAGACAAGACTGATAGACAGATAGAAGGACAAGGAAGCAAGAAGACATTGTTAGTCGGTGTGATCAGCTATGGGCTCAGCATACCAGTAGCCCGAACAGTTGTTAATTATTTTGTAGGCATCTTGGAAAAGGAGAGTTTTAAGAAGGATACAGAGGTGGCTTTGTGGGTGTTTACAGGATGCTGCTCCCAAGCATGGGGTGGGTAGCAAGGAGAGTGAAATTCATTGCCTGATCCAGGAGTGACACAGGAATAAACCAGTTCCAAAACAGTTTCAGAGAAGGTGTGTAGAATGCCCGTCCCTGCCCCTCCTCTGTGAAGGATGGGGGAAGGAGGCCGCAGGGCTCCCATAATGGGATCATTTGAACATTGGGAAGTGGGTAGGATTATTGTCCTGGGGCTTTCAGGGCCTCATGCTAAACATAAGTGTGCGTTCAGGTAACTTCCCCAACTCCTGGAGGGGAGCAAATGCCACAGAGAGAACTTGCCTGTGTGGCATTTCTAACCGAAGGGAAGTAAGGGGTATCGGAGTCTTCACAAGAGGGTCACTGCTCAAATGTTGATACTCCTGAAATATGGAGAAGAATTGGATTAAGCCTTGTTCAAAGCAATCTAAACCTCATCTGCTGCTGTTGATCCATCACAGCAATTGATGCCAGTGCCTCAGATGCTTTCTAAGCTTGCTGTGTGCTGGCCCAGGCCCTAAAGAAGGAAAATGGAGCATCCACTAGGGATGGAGCCAGATTGTGGCTGGCCTGGGGTTGGGTGTGTAAAGGTGTCAGGGCATGGAGCCTTCCCCTATTAGTGTTCCTGTACAGAGACAGTCGGGGCTCATAATGTGGGACATCAGGGCTGCTTGATCTCACTGTCCACAGCGATAACTGGGTTGCTGAAGAATGCTGATCCTCGGAGCCCTTCAGGGGAAGGAGCAAGAGGCCTGTTTTGTACACTGCATCCAGAAACACCCTGCACACTCACCAACAACTTGGGCCTTACTTTGTGGGTGTTTACAGGACCTTCTCTCACCCCGCTCCTCATTTTCCCCCCAGTATATTGATTCCAATGGAGCTACTCCAGTGTGAGCTCAAAATCAACCCACTATATCTGTATCTGCTTCTGAGATTGCCCTTTCCAAAGCTGCAGGTGCAACCTCCCCCTGTACCATGGCTACAGGTCCAAGCGCCCCCTGTACCCTCTACCCTGGGGCTATAGCTGAACCTGGCCCTGGATTTGTCACTTCATCTATGCCAACATTGTATTGCAGAACAAAGGAGCAAGGGTTCCTGCCCACCTGTAAATAATAGGGCTGTCTCCTGAAGCACATCATTAACCTGTCGCTTAATATTTGTTGGTAATATATAGCTTGTATCAATACCTAAACATCCGCTACAGCTGTGATTATTCACTCTGTGTCACTGTGGTGCTACCATTGTTGTCCTGCTACGCAGTGAAAGGGTGGCATGAATTATTGAACGGGTGAGTCTAAATAAATCATAAAGTAGTACAGTGCGTGCAGTAAGTTTCTGTCAACTCCTTGCAGAATCGCACTGCTGGCTTTGATGTCCCCATGATGTGCCCACAAATCTCCAGAACTCATCATCTCTACTGCCTGATGGGACTGATAGAAGAACATGGAGAGGGGCAGCCCAAGCATGAAGATGACCGAGGAGGAGAGTCTCCCAGAGAAGTGGAGAAGTCCTTGGAGCCTCTGCAGACAAGCAGGAAACCAGAGTTCCCCATCTGGCAAGTTTTGTTTTTTTTTGTCTTCTTTCTAATCACAAACTATTCCATGCGATGAAACCGCTTGCTTGAGGGGTTGCTTGTCGGGCAGAATCAATGCGCTGTGGGAATGACATGGGATGGAAGGGGCTTCGTCTTGGTTCGTCCCCTGTTGTAAGCTCCCAAGAGCGAATCTCCTGATCAGGGTTGGCGCTGATCAAAGACACCCTAGCCCTAGGTGGTTGTTTTTCTCTCCTGAAACTTTATTTCCACAAAGATAATTATGTATTACAACAGGGGGCCTGAGTGGGATGTGACAGCAGGCAACGATGCTGGACAGTTGATGGGGCAGTGACAGCAGGAGAGTGATGCTCTGGGATTTGACAGGACTGTGAAAGGGGCACTTTGGAGGGCTGTGTATTTGCCTGGGTGGGGACAAAAGGGCTGCGCTGCAGGTTGTGCTTCGGATTAGACTGGATAACGACGCTAGAGTTGGATGGCACAGTGGCAGGAGAGACCTTGATAGTATAAAATGGTTATTAACTAGAATCACAGGGCCATTCTTGTTTAAGTAGAGAATTCCTTCCATAATATAATATATTAATAAAACTGGTGACTTTCTATCACTGTGTAAGTGGAGAATAAAAGATGGTCTAGGTCTGAGTTTATTAGCGGGTTTGAAATGGCCACGGCCCTCCTTTTTCTTGACTTTGAATTGGGAAGTCCAAAGGGATTTTTGGAAGGTTTATAATCTAGAAATTGATTTTTTTTTACTAGTTTAAAAAATGATTTTGACTCATGGTTGCATGAGGCTATGGGGGATTCACAACAGACCATCTGTTTCAGCTGTTTGCAGGCAATATTTTTTTTTTAATACTTTTGAGATGCACTGGAAAAAAAAATGTTCTTGATGATTTTGGAGGACTTCAGAATCATATCCATTTTTTCAGAGAAACAATATATAGTTGATGAAGCTGTTATAAAAGAAATACGTTTTTATTGGGTTTGAGTGGGAATTTTGTCTCCTGCAGGCAGGCAGAAGGACATGGTGTACCGTGTTTCTCCTTTTCACCAAGAAATCCACCTGCTACATACTTTAGCTACTGTATTGCAATTCATTTGCTAAGAATTTTTTTGCTGGCTCAGGCCTGATGTATAAGGGATTTAATTTGAAAAATGCAACAGAGGTAAAAGCCACTACATTTTAGGAGCTAATTGCGGGTACATTTTGATTAAATCAGCCCTTTGTGTCCAGTTATTCTACCAAGACACTGGAAGATTAGTTAACTCCTTGACCTTTGTTCCCAGTTGAAAGGTCAGTTTGTGGCAAGAGTGACTGGGCAAATTTCATAATAAGTAACAGAGCAAACTGGTTTTATATATACTGTCCAGCCTCAATGCTACAAGTGCTCTGGCTTGATTTTATAGCTGTAAGCTGTATCCATTGAAATTGGAGCTCCCTGTACAGACAGTGTCTATGAATGTGTAATAACAGGGGAAAGTGATATTTTTTGAAGGGGTACTGCCATTGTAACACACATCTGTTTTATTTTTTTTTCTATATATTGTTATAAATAGCACCAGAATACCTGAAAAAATAGATTTTTGTTTTGTTCTACTCTGTTCACTTTGTACTCCTTTGAGCACTTTTGTAATGAACTTCAGATTACAGCCTTATTTATTTTCCCCTGCAGTTTATGTAGGCTTTTTATGCAGCCACAGAGCACAGAAAAACTTTTTCGAGGAGGAAAACATGGACTGTGAAATCACCAAAATTGACAGCGGAGAAGGGCTACCTCAAACTCCCTCTTCTGCAGTGTCTGATTTTGAGTTGAAGGGGTCCCTTTTAGAGAGGATGCAGGCACCGATCATTTTTGATAACTGATCTCAACTTTCAGTTCTGAGAAAAGAGTGAAACACCGAAGTCTAGATCTGGGGTCAGAGAGTCGTATTGTTTTGTAGCATGTGTATTGCTGAACTGAACTGTGTGCTGCACGGCTGCCTCAAGGTCTCCCTGACATGACCGAGCTCAGAAGGACAGTGCAGTTGACAAGCAGGCCTCTGTGGCCTTTTACTTCAATCAAACGTGTGCCACAACCCCCTGCCGCGCTTGCTCCAAATGCTTGGTGACAGTCGCAGGATCCAGCACAAAGGTTACGTGATCTTTGACTTGTTTGTGATCTTTGGGGAGAGTCGTTGCCAGACTTGTGGGATAATTCCATTTATTTCCCAGGACCAGGGTCCTTCAACCAAAGGATAAGCGTGGACCAGAAAAAGTCCGTCTCAAGCTGGGCAGTGAACGTTATACTTTCAGGATTTGGGAGCTCATTCTGTGCTTAGCAACTCAGCAAGTGGAGCTAGACGAGGCAACCAACTACAAAGGTAGCTGAGTTCTGGGTAAGTGTTAGCTATAGGGGCCAAGTCTGTTGCCCCTTTCTCCATGGCTTTAGTGTGGCCTGTGCTGGCCAAGTGGCTCTGTTGTTCAAGGGGGAGAGTGAAGAGCTTGCACAACCCATTTTGAGAGCTCAGCAGCAGATCCCTGTGTGCTGGCAGATAGTGTTGAGAGGTGACAGGATGTATCTTATCCATCCCCGTATCCAGACTTGAGCCTCGGGGATGTAGCACTGTATTCTGGGGAGAGGGACGCAGTTCTTCTTCTCCTGCCCAGACCTGTACATCTCTCCAGGAGGTAGCACAGCTTACCTGGGATTAGTTTTGAGGAGTGGGTTTGCCCTTCAGGACCCAACTAAATCAGACACTGCACAGGGATGCCCAATGGAAAACTCACTGACTACTGAGGGGTGACATTCTTTGCATGGTGTTATCAATGTGTAACGATGATGACTTTTTCAGTTAGTGGTTTGTTTTTTTAAAGATCTGAAAAAAGTGGAATGGACAGACTTGGCATTTTTGAAGTGAACAGCTTTGCTGGTTTGATCTGAAACCGCTTTGCATTGTGAAATTTCCTTGAAAGTCATTGAAAAATACCATTTAACATCTACCCCCCGCCCCATGAGCCATTTCAATTGACTTAAAATGAAATGCCCTGACTTGTTATTTCCCTGAAAATTGGGTTTTGTTCCAAATAAAATTAAAAAAAAAAAGAGTGAAACCTGCCAGTGAATGGGATGGGGGGAGGAGGGGGACCTCAGCAGTCCCCCAGCCTCCTTCCTTCCAACAACAGCAAGAGAATGAGGTAAAGGCATTTCTGGATCCACTACTAAAAGCAAAGAGAATCCTTCTAACTCCTCCTGAAAACCACTTCTTCAGCCTGCTGCATAGAGCCTTCCTTAGGCAGGGTCATAAGGTGGTTTACACATGCATGCATGTTGTATTGAACATGGGATTGTCTGTAGACATGTGTTTGCCACACCCCTGCAGGAAATAATTTTGCCCCAGGAGGGAGGATAAGAGCAGTGCTCATTGAAGACGGGCAAGAGCCAGCCCTGCCCGTCTAAAGATCCCGGAGGGGGAAAAAAGTCTCCCCTATAGTGAGGACTGCCTACAAACCTTCCAAATACAAAAGTCTGAATGGAGCTTCCCCTTTGAAATGGGGAAAATGTCTCTTACTGAAGGGAGGTCTAAAAATAGGCACATTCTCAACAAAACATTTAAAGATGTTTAAAATGAAAAAGCAACAAAGGATTTAGAACATATGACTCATTAAATTATAGGGCTAGCGTTTAAAAAAAAAAAGAAAAAACCAAAACAACAAAAACTCTCCACTGAAATCCATTGTAAAAATTACAAAAAACTCTGCTCAGATTTTGATTTGCCTGGTAGTGGCCTGTTCAGAGAGCAGAGGTCTCATTTACCTGGCATAGCAAGAGCCTGAGGCATTCTTTCTTTTTTATTGCATAATGTGCCAAGGCCTTCTCTATACAGAGAGAATAATAAAATCGCCCATCTCAAAGGCAGAGCATTTGAAATGTTTCTCTCATCCCTAGAGCAATATTGCCACAGTTTGAGATTACAACCTCTTGTGAGATCTCACGAGATGTTGAACCTACTCACTGTAGTGAATGGTGGAAGGTTATAGTGGACCCCACAGTATATTCTTTTAGGCCTAAGTTACAAATATTCATACTCACAGTTGATAGCGAGCAAGTTGTTATGGGGCTTGTCATAGTTACCCATGGTTTTATCTTGCTAAAATAATGTACTAATAATGTAGTGATTGGTCTCAAATGGTGTCTGGACTGGAAAAGTTTATCAAAGGGAGTTGCAAAAGTTAACAGATTCTATTATGCAGAAAGCAAGGTAGAGATGCACTTTATAGACTAACTGAATTAGAAATGCCTACACTTTTGTGAGCACCTGCTCATAGACACTGACACATCTGTCAGCCAGTTAGGTTATAAGATGCATCTCTACCATGCCTTTTGCCTGATTTTGGACTAACGTGGCTGACTTCCTCTCTCTGCTCATAGACTCTATTATGAGCTCCACTGAGGGCGAACCCCATAGAAAACATGATAAACCTTGAATCAACGTCTTGGACTTTGAGACAGCAAGATGGGATGGATTTGTGCCAAAGCTATGCTTGGATTTGATGTTTGCAGCCAGCTTCAATCTCTTTAATAGGCTGAATTGAAACCTTGGAACCAAATGCTGGTGGGAATGGAGATATGAATCTGCTAGAAGTTTTGTAGTTTGGACCCATTTCTAGGTAGTGCACACTCTACCTTCCACCAATGTCCTAAGCACTAATACCACTGGATAATTTATATCTGACCCTGAAACCTTTCTTCAGGATGGTTGGTCTGTGAGTAATCAAATCAATGGAGCTTCTAAGGGAGGAGGGCAAAGGCAGCAGATTTGGGCCATTAAGTATCTTGGCCAGGCATGGCTCCCAGCTTATCCCACAAAGCAAGTGAGGTGGCAGTTAACTTTTTCCCCAAACTCCCAGTGATTTTTTTTTTCATATGATTCATTTTTTCCCCCTGCCCCAAATAACCAGCCCATCAATTAATCAATTTAATGAGCTGGCAAACACAATAAACAGTGTGCAGAAGGATTTCAAATCCCCAAGCAAAAGCCCACTCACTAATTATTAAATCTATCTCCTTAGCTCTCAAATTTGCTAATTAAACTTTAGAATAAATCATCCAATATGAAAAGGAAATAAAGGATCAAACAAGGTAAGAACAACTTTCCTCTGGGATAATTAACTGTCATTAGAAGGGTATGAACATCCAGGCTGGGAAGCAATTGTTTTAGAGGTGCAAAGTGTTTTTAATTAGGAATAATGGGATGAAATTGAGCAAAAAGAAAATTTAGGCTGAAAGTTGAAAAACTTCTCTTTGTGAGACCTATTAGTGTGTGAAGTATTAGGGAACTCTCTCTAAAGAATGTTAGCACTTACACTTCTCGGGACATTTAAAACTGGATTAGACAGAGAACTAGAAACAAAATATACTTAAGGGAACAATTATGAGCTGGGAGGTTAATCACCAAGATGGACCTTATGGATTGCTTCCACTTTTAATTTCTCTGGGCAGACTTAATTGAGCAAAACACCCACTGATTTGATCATTTAAAAGCCTCTATAGCTCGACCCGGTGAATCTGGAGAATCATAACACATTGATTATAAGAGGGAGACATTATAGGAAATGGAAATGGGTGTCAAAGATATGTCCCACGGGCTGCATCCGGCCAATAGAGCCACATCATCTGACCCCTGGTACTGGCCCTGGGTCTTGTGGCCGATGCTGGACTGGCCTCCTGCGCAGGGCCCTCTACGCACGGTGCCTGCTCGGGGACCAGCGCTGCATGTGGAACCTGCCTGGGGCCAGTCTAGGACCACCCCGCCAGTGGCTCCTGTCCTGGACGGGCCAGAGTAGGAGCTTGATCTGGCATGCAGGGAGGAAAGGAGGTTCATGGGCTCAGTCTGGCCCCTCGGGTCAGCTCCACACCATTCATCTGACCTGTTAGCTGTTCCTGTGTCACTCACTGGATCCGCGGGACCAGATGAGTTTATCATCCTTGGCTTAATGCATTGTTGCATGGGTTTGATTTAGCTGCCCCGCAGCCCCTGCCCAATTGCTCTGGTGTCATGGAGCAGTGATTCAATCCTGTGTGGCAAATGCTGCCAGTCTTGGAGCATGCCGGCAGCCTTGTTAAACAACAGCTCCTGAGGCTATGCCTCAGCCTGCTCATCTGGCCAGGGAGCCATAGCGTTGCATGGCTTGTGCTTTTCCGGTGAAAGAGGAGCTTCAAAGCATGGGCAGGTATCAAAACAAAACCTCCTACTGTGTCAATCCAGCCATGGGTTTCCTGAGCCTCTTCTCCTTAAGTGGGGGTGGTACTCAATATTTGATTAACAGGTTTGACTGATGTACAGCATGTCAATGACAAGTGACATCAAATGATAATCCACTTGTTATTAAAGTGATGGCTCAGTGCTGACAGTGACAACTGTCACCAATTACCCGCAGGCAGTTAGGCATGTCTGTGACAACAACTTTCCCTGCCTTTAATAATTTTTCCCTGTGTTACTTTGTCACATTAGTATTATATTGTCTCTTGCTATATCATTTTCGGAAACATAATGCAAATGACATACTTGTGATTTCTGAAACAACCATCCCCTTTCAGAAAAACACACATTTCCACAATGTGCACTTCATGCACTATTGTTCTGAGCATGGGTCCTTATATGTGAATGAAAATAGCCATTAATATTTATTCTGACAAACCAGATAATACCTTGGCACAGTCAGTAATATATAGTATAAAAAACACACAGTAAAAAAAAGAGGTAGGGGCCAGTTTCTGATTTCAATTATGTGAACATAAATTAGGCGTCACTGGGGATCCTTTGGATTTATGTTGGGGTAATTGAGATTAGAAGCTGATCTGTGCACAGTTTAAAAGGAGTATATAACTCTAATTGGTTTTCCAATTACTGTTTTCAAACCATGACAAGGCAGATGGTTTTGCTACTAAACGGAAGATTTTTTGGTAAAATATCTCCAAGAACTTGTGGGAAGAAAATTAGCCAAAGGGAGGAAATCATGCTCTATAAGCTGATCCTACATATAATGCGCTCGTTCCTATATGCTTTATTCATGCAAGCAGCCCCACTGATGTTAATGGGGCTCTGTGTAAGGCCAGCTGGCCTTTTCCCTTGAAGAGTTAACTAAAAAGCAATGAAAAAAAAAAATGAAAAGGGATGGATCAAAACCCTACCTCCATGTAAAACATAATGAAAATGAGGATGGCCCTTAGCCCAGTTAATCAGTTCTCAGTATCATTAAGTGTTCTGGTTGGATATGGAAATGTGTAACACCTAATACAGATGACTAGTTTCACAGTTTTTTTAGGGGCTGGAAGGGACCTTACAGATCATTGGCTCCAGCCTCCTTGCACTTGGGCCGGGATGAGATGACCCAGCAAGATGGGCATCAAGATGCTTTTCGAAGATCATCAGGGTGGGTGACTGTACCGCCTCTGGGTGGGAACCTGTTCCAAACCCTCAGTACTCAACTTGTAAATAAGCTTTTTCTTATGTCTAGTCTGAAGCTCTGAAGAAATCCCCTCCCCTTAGTTGTTGGATGGTGTCCTGGCCTATATGTGAGGGGTAGTAAAATCATCCCAGCACTTCTACACAGCCTCTAAAGCTGCGGTTCTCAACCTTTTTAGACTCAAGGCACACTTCAGAAAATGCCAGCTGTTAGCTTTTATTCATTTTTTGACTATGGAAAAATACTAGACCAATTTTTTTCTTGCTGCAAAGAACTCAGAAAGACTACAACAGGTCAGAATGTTCTTGACACTGTGGATTCATACTTGCAATCTCTGGGTTTATCTTGTGAATCATGTGTAGGTGTTTGCAAGCCTAACAGTGCTAATATTGTGAGGAACCCTGTGGCACCCTTTCAAAGGAGCTTGCGGCACCCTGGCTGAGAATCATTGCTCTCAGCTTTAATGGCTGGAGTGGGCCGAAGGTAGCAGAGCTTTGGTTCCCCCCTTCCCATGAATCAGGCAGCGCAGCTGCATTTGCTCAGGGAGTAATAATGGTCAGGGTCAGGGACTGATTACTAGTTCCCTGGAGCAAGTGGGGAGCAGAGGGAGAGGCAGTAATGATGATCAGGGTCCATCCCTGCTGGTGCTCGCTGGGTTTATAAACTCTTCCGCTGTAAATGTTGGAAATGCTGCGTGGTTCATTGACTTGGTGAAAGGGGATAGGAAGGATTTTATGCCAGGAGAGTACCATGCTGGCAGGATACAAATTAAATGCCTCATTCACAAGGCTGCATGGTTTTTGCTCAGCTTAACATTCATGTGATTGTACAAGTGTCATATCAGCTGCCGGAGAGCTCTCCATATTGTTTCCTGAATGCACTGTAGACAATCCTAATTGACTCGAGCGGTGAGGCTTCCATTGGAAACCCCCACACTCCCCACTAGAAAGTTTCTCCAGATATTCAGCCTCAATAGCCTTAATGTCATCCCACCTGTGGCACTCTGATCTGGCATGTTTTTGGATCATAGCTGTGCAGGGGTGCAGGAACAGGAACTGCTGTGCACATAAGGAGCTGTTGGCTTTGCCAAGTGAGCCACACATGTGCATTCCCATTAAGAATGACACTACCTTGTTGCAGGGGTGTAGGTTGTAGCCGTGTTGGTCTAAGGACATAGGCAGACAAGGTTCTTTGGGTGAATCTGATATCTTTTATTAGACCAACTTAAATAGTTGGAAAAAAATATTAAGGAAGTTTTCGGGCTCAAAAACCCTTCATCAGGCTAAGGAAGTTTCAGCAGTTGGTGTATACTCTTCCTGGATGGAATGAAAAGTAAAGAAGTCAGGCTGGGCTGGTATGCATACAAGACAGGCAGTCAGTGAAAATGTAGATTGAGGAGTCAATGGGTGAGAGAGAGGCTGGGGGGGAAGAGAGAAGTGGGGAAATCAATTGACTGTGGAGTGGTTTCCAATGGAAGCCTCACCACTCGAGCCGATTAGGATTGTCTGCAGTGCATTCAGGAACGAATATGGAGAGCTCTCTGGCAGCTGATATGACACTTGTACAATCACATGAATGTTAAGCTGAGCAAAAACCTTGTGAACGAGGCATTTAATTTGTATCCTGCCAGCATGGTACTTTCCTGGCATAAAATCCTTCACCAAGTCAGTGGTACTATGGGCACCAAAATGGCCCCACAGTATGCCAAGCTTTTTATGGGCCACCTGGAAGAAGACTTCCTCAAAAACTGCACCATCAAGCCCTTGCTATACTTAAGATATATCAATGGCATCTTCATCATTTGGACTGAAAACCTACAATCTCTGATCGAGTTCCATCAAAAATTCAACAGTCACCATCCCTCCATCCGACTTTCTCTAGAATACTCCAGCACCAGCATCTCCTCTTTAGACACGATGATCAGTATCCAGAATGATAAAATGCAGACCACGTTACACAAGAAACCCACAGACCAACATACATATCTGCACAGAACCAGCAATCACCCTAAACACACCAAAAAAGCTGTGATATACAGCCAAGCCCTCCGATATCACTGAATTTGCACTGAGGAGAACACCCGGGATTGCCACCTCACCAATCTTAAAAAGGCTTTCACCCAACAAGGACACTCCTCCAGAGAGAGAGAGATTGCACGTTTGAAAGAGCCACCTGGATACCACGTGAAGAACTGCTGCAGTACAGAAGAAAACCCCCCACAAATCGCACACTGCTGGTTATGACGTATCACCCGTCCTTTGAACCTGTACGGAAAATCCTCAAACAATTGCAACCCATACTAGAAAGAGACCCTATTCTTAAAGAGATCTTCCCAGAGCCACCCATCATAGCCTTCAAACAAGCACCGAACCTCGCCAACCTCATCACCAGAAGCAAACTTCCTCAAGCCCAGAACACACTGAACAGATTCAGACTGTGCCATGACAAGAAATGCAAAACCTGCCAACATATCTCCACCACCCCCCACTATTACTACACCCCACAACAGAGCCATCAGCATTCCTGGATCTTACAGCTGCACCTCCAGAAATGTAATACATCTCATCCAATGCACCAAATGCCCCGATGGAAAATACGTAGGAGAGACCAAACAACAACTGCGCACCAGAATGAACGCACACCGGAAATCTACCAAAGACAGGAGTACCCAATGACGTGGGGGCACATTTCTCACAAGGAAAGCACTCTCTGCAATCTCTGTCCTGATCCTCAAAGGAAACTTGCAAAACACTTCCAGAGACGAGCCTACGAACTCCACTTCATCAACCTCCTGGATACTAAAAATCATGGACTGAATATAGACATTGGATTTATGACACATTATAACCTGCCTGACATCTGACTCCCCAGGTATCTCTCCACTTTCATCCCCCTTCTCTCTCTTTCCGCTCCCCTCCCCAGCCTGTCTCACCCATTGACTCCTCAATCTACATTTTCACTGACTACCTGTCTTGTATGCAGCCCAGCCCAGCCGCTGGCTTCTTTACTTTTCATTCCATCCAGGAAGAGCACACACACCAACTGCTGAAACTTCCTTAGCCTGATGAAAGGTTTTTGAGCCCGAAAGCTTGCTTAATAATTTTTTCCAACTATTTAAGTTGGTCTAATAAAAAATATCAGATTCACCCAAAGAACCTTGACTACCTTGTTGAACACCTTCCATGAGGAAGGCAACTAAAAGAAAGAGAAACAGCAACTAAATCCCATTAGAGTGACCATGTCAGCACCATGCAGGGAGAGCACCTTCTGCTTTGCATTTGCAGAAAGGCATTGCGGAGGGAAAAGGGTTTCTTTTTGTCTTGTGGGAAGCCACAAGTGTTAAGCATGGAAGCTGAGGGGTGCAGAGAAAATAGCCTCTGAACACGCCATAAAACCTGGGAGCCTATTATAAACTGCTGATTGGCTGGTGGCATCAGTGATTTGTGATAATTTAGCAAAACAGTTAGCTCCTTTGCCTTCATCAGTATCTAGTATATTGAAACAGAGAGGGAAAGGGAGAGAGAGCTGGCACTGCAGGGAACTGGCAGTATAGTGGTACCCTGTTGCCTGTGTTTAAACAAATACATACATACCTCTTCATTCCTGAATTTTGTCATGTTTAGATGTGACCTGTTGTAGTCTTTCTGAGCTCTTTGCAACAGCAACAAAAAAATGGATCCATTTTTTTTTCTTTCTGTTTGTTCATAAAAAGCTGCATTCATTTACTTCAGCCATCACGAGCTACGAAGGGCAGTGAATTTCATGGTGGGTTAGGTCCAAGTTATTTAGTATTTGGGTGTTAATAACTGAAAAGTTACTCATGTGCAAAGTGTCTGGCTTTGCTCATGTCCTCTGCCAGTCGTGTGTTGAATTTGTGAGTAGATTTAGAGTGGGAGAGAGGATAGTCTGCTGTTTTGCCTGGGATTCAGCACACCTGGGTTCAATGTCTTGCTCTGCTACTAATGCTCTGTGTGACCTTGGGTAAGTCATTTAGGCCCGGATCATCATTGCTGAGGCAAAACTCTGGCTTCAGTCACTTGCTTGTAAAATGGCACTGCCTACCTTACACAAGGGTGCGGTGAAGAAAAATACAGTAATGATGGTGATAGTATGCTTATGGGGCCCTACAAACAGCTGGGAGAGAGAACCTCTAGTTAATATGCCGCAGTGAAGGTCCTAGATGCTGTATATTTGAGGTCTTATGAATAAAGTGATTCTCATAGGGTGGGGCCCCATATTTACTGTATTTCCCCAATTTTGAGACCACTCATGCTCAAATTACCAAATATGTATTTTCTCTCTCTGGAGATCCAGCTGGACTGTTTCCTCCATTATCATTAGGCCACATCAGCCCTTCAGTGACCCCGGGACAACCCAGATGGCTGCCACCTGACACTGATTGCCTCCAGTGGCCTTGCACTGGTGCAGCTGATGGGGACATACTATAGAAGTGATATATTAGCCAAGAAAAAAATGCAGCTGGTTCTGCTTGAACTGCTTTGATTCTGTAGGATGAATGCTGAAAAGAAATTTAAGAATATATATTTGTCAATGAAGCAAATAGATCTGCTAGCTCCGAATTTCTTTCCAGGATAGAACAGTGCCTTTAACATTTTGATATTTTTAACATGTCTGTGCTCACGGAGAGGTATACGTTTGTCTCTGGGAAGAACCACACATTGCAAAAGGAAAATAAGCTGTGCAAGGGAGGAGTTTGACATGGCAATCTCATTTTGACAGCATCGGTTATAGAGCTGGAACCCTGTTTTCACTCAGTGCGTGTGTGTGTGTAACTACCACTGTGGAGGCTCAGTCATTCTGGGGACTCTGGACAGTGTCTCAATACAAGTAATTATCATAAATTGCAATCCAGTTGCAATAGGTTTAGTGTCTCGCCTCCATTTGATTTGCCTTCCAATTAGGGAACAGGAGGAATTTTGGCCTCATGCAAGATGTATATCCATTTACTGGCAGGATAAGAGATCCTTTTAATTGAATCTGTGCTTCAGTCTCTGGTCACTGGTCAGGAGATGCAACTTTTCATTCTTTCACCCCTGCCAAGGTCTTGTTTAGTGAGAGCACCTTGTAGAAACAGATATGAACTGGTCCTACCATCATGGATGTGTTTTAATTCAGCCTATCAGTCCTATTAACTGTGGTGGAACCACTCATTTATGTTCAGTTACTCACTTGCACAGCTGCTTAAAAGATTGGGGGGATTTTGAAGAACATTGTGTACAAAAGAGAATGTCAGCCGAGTGCTGCTTATGCATTTACTCTGCAGTTGTACTAGTGGTTTACAGGAGATTTAATTAGGGCAGCATTTATGCACTCTATGGTAAGTACTATAAGTACTCTGTGCAGGCAGTACTAATGAGGGGGCCATGCCCATGAGCAGTATTAATGAGGGGGCAGCAGCTTGGACCCCAGCTGGGACTTTGGAGAACTAGCTCCAGGTTCCCACTGTGCCACAGACTTCTTGTGTGAGCTGAGGCGAGTCACTTGGCCTGTCTGTGCCCTGTCTCCCTTCTGTAAAATGGGTATAATAGTTCGTATCTCCCTTCTTTAAAATGGGCATAATAGTTAGATTGACTAGTTGGATTATAGCCTGCTGAGTGACTACAATTAGCTGGAGACAGCCATGAAAATGGATTAGGACTGAGCCAGAGATCAGCGCTTGGCAAATCACGAGGCTTGCCGTCTAAATGCTCATCCGCAAGAGCCAATTTCTCACACCTTACCATCAACTGAGCTGCCTTCCTACCACGGGATGACTGCAAGTGCTTTACTTTCCTCATAATGCCACTCTGGTGCCTACATGTTTCCTTCCTCCTGGAAGAGGTAGGGGGAGAAAAGAGGATGGTGCTTGGATGGGGCCACACCGGTGTCTGAGGGGGGAGGCAGGGGGTGCAGAGGGAGCGCCCAGGGCCGGTTGTCAGTCGATGGAGCGGGTAAAATGGGGAGCATGAAGCTGTCCCCACTCAGTCCTACATTGGGGGCTCAGTGCACTCCCTCCCTCAGCTGGCTTCTGGCCTCGGCTGCCTTTTTTCCCCCGTGGCAAATGCTTCTCGGGGGGTGACCACCTTCCTCCTGGCGGCACCCCTGTCTCTGCCACCGGGTCCAACCTCCCTCCCTCCTCCCAGCTCCCTCCCCCTGCCCGAGCCCGGCCGCCGCGGGAGGGAGCAGGGGGCTGAGGCCGGGGAGGGGAGCGGAGCGTCGGCCAA